>NW_024350926.1:198721-266330 GCF_902729225.1 Pteropus medius | reverse complement strand
AAGGGTAATTTGACTCAGGCACATTAATATGAATGGCTTGGAGTTATATGATTGAAGACTTTTTAATACTAGCTCCAGCGTCGGCATGTGGGGTAGCAACAGTGCTCCAGGGGGCCAGTGGGCCAGAGTACGTGCTTGTGTGGCCAGAGAGACAAAGGGAAATTATTTTATTCTGGAGAGGTATAAGTAAGAGTGGAAAAAAGTGTTTTCCTGCTTTCTCTGTATTTGGCATGTGACTTTAGAAGCAGTCCCTTGAAAACCTTCTGTGGAAAAATTGGCCATGAGATGCCATAACTCTACATTATCTGCCTGTATAACCCTTTTCTAGTCTCGGTAATGTTTGTTAACCAATTTTACCCTTTGAAGTTCAATGGTAGATTTTTTTTTTTTTTTTAGTTCTGGGTTTGGATATGCCCCTGGAAAAAAAAAGGATGTTTTGATTTTGTACTTGCATAGCCTTAAAATGAGATATTCATGTCAGGGAGATGTCCTGCTGTTCTATAAAAGGGAGGGGGACACCATTAAAAAAAAAATCTTGATAATCAAGGCCACCTGTGATCCTGGGCTGCTTTCTGGAACACAAAGGCACTGACGAAAGCGGTTCTCCGAACCAAAGCAAAATTTCTGTGATCCACGAGACACTTCAGCCTCTTCCCACTAAGAAAAAAAAGAAATTCATGCTATAGCAGGATCAGCTGCTCTCTGTTCCTTCCTTAAAAAAATAAAAAAAAAAAATAAAAAAAAATCGAGGTGGCTGCGATTTAACACAAAGCCTTGTGACCTTAGTGCCGTGGCTGCTTTGAAACACTGAGCTATTTAATGATGCAAATTACAAACAGAGGAAACACATCAGAAGAATCTGTCTGGAAATTAGCTTGTTGGACTGAAAATTAGCTAGCTTAATCGAACTTGCAGGACTCAGATTTTCTCTGTGGAAGCCTGGTTTGGAGCTTTGGTCCATTTGCATTATCTCACTATTCAGTAGAACCCTTGGAATTGTAGAAAATTAGCAACGAGAAAAATCTATATTCTATCTGCATGGTTGAAATGACCAGATGACCCCATGGATTTTTAGTGAGGGCTTTACATTTTCCAAAGAAACATTATATTAGGTACTTGCAAAAAGCCAATCTAGAAAAAATAAATGAAATTATGACTATATTTCAACAGTTTCTAAAATGCTGAGTCAAATTTTCCTTTTATCCTGAACAACTAGGGTAAATCGTATATGTATTGATGCGTAATTACATTTTTCTTTGGTTTGAGGACGTTGTATGGTAACAACATGACCCAATTCATGCGGAGAGAGAATTCTTGTAAACATTGAATCTAGTCAAAGACTTCAAAGACATGCTTAAAACACAGGCCTATGTCTGAGACTTATGAATAATTTCAAAGGTCAAAAAATTGTACCATGTTGAGATAACAGCATCAGGTCATCAAGATCTGTATTAAAACATCAGTTCTTAAAATAAGAGGAGGACTCAAAAACTTTAAAGCTGATTTTAATTTTCTAAGAGCTAAAACAGGACTGTGGGATGATTTATCCGAATAGTTTCAGAAATACTTGTGTTTAAATATATACATTTTTGATAGATGAGATGAGTATGATTTTTTAAATAATATCAAAGGAACAAAAGTCTAAAACTATTTGCCAAGCATATCTCACCTAGCAATCAAATATCTCTGCTGATGGAGAAAAATAACATATATAAATGGTGATACCAGTACAGTAATCCCATAATTAAAAAATATATCCGTAAGTGGTAAGAGTATAACTAATTACAAAGCAGACTCATATCCAACTCCCCAAAAAGTTTAGTCTTGAGAAATTTTAGTAGTTCAGAATATAGTTGGAAACAGTGTAACAACAGAGACAGTGGGAGAGAAATTTACTATTTGGATATCATAATAAAACAATATTGATGACTTTAGGCAGAATTCATCAAAAAGAAATAGTAAGAAATATTTTTTTATCATTTTTCTATTTTAAAAAGTAAAATATATCATTATTTTTTATTTATAGACTTTAAATTTTAATGAAAATCTCTGGTAATAGTTTCTGAATTTCTGTTGAGACTGACAGTTCATAAATATGTCAAATGCAGTTACTGGGAACACATTGTAATTTCTAACTTTTTACGAGATGGGTAATGTATTGTCTTTGCAACTATTGTAAAACAGCTGAGGTTATCTGAAAACTTGGTCTCTGAAATTTTTGAAATTGAATGTTTTTCAGTGATGAAACAGCCTGTAGACTCCAGCAGAATGCTAATATAAATAGTACCAGGTAACGGGCTTATTTAATTCTGATATTCTAGTCTTTTATAGCTAGAGTAATGGCAATTCTATTTTTAAGTAATTTTTGAAAACTGAACAGTGGGTATTATTGGTTAGTATTTTGACAAGTGTTGAATGAAATTTATTATTATTAAGTGCTTATAAAATCATACTCCATAAATTAAGGCACTAATCTTATTTGCAAAAAAAAAATGATGCTATCAGTTTATGTATAAATAGGACTTAATATTTTGAGTTACTTATTTACCTCGTGTCTATAAAGTGATAAACAAGAGAGCAGTAATCCTCAAAGAAAATAGGCTGTGAAACTTTTATTAAATTCTGGATTTCTTTGCTGTGCACAATCTACTGTTTGTTGATTGCATACATCATTGGTTTCTGGCTTCCTTCTAACTATGATAAACACTCAGTACTAAAAAAAACCCTAGTTATTTAAACCAAATATTTTTTATGTCACTAAAAAAGACATTCAAGAAATGATAAAGTATTTTCTCTTTCATGACCGTCCAGGGTCAGTTTTCATAGTGCTACTCAAATTTGGGTATTTGGTTCTAAACAACTTTCATTTTATAATCTGAACAATTTTCTAAAAAATGTGTTACCTCTAGAAGAAAATTAACCAAGATTCCACATCTTTACCTTCCCCACCGCCTACGCTTTGCTCTTCCTCTCTAATTTTCTGAATAGGCGAATACATGATCGCTTGGTTCATGGTTTAAACGAGTCGCCCTCATTCGGCTCTCTAATACTTCACCCTTAAGTTTTATCATCACTGGGGAATCCTTAGGCTGATGGCATAGTGGTCATGCCAGCAGGGATACTAATGCACAGAGTCATAATCTGTATAAGATATGGTTCGCACCATGGAATTCCCAGTGGTTAACATATTGTTGTTGTTGTTCTATTTGGTTGGCCTTGATTCTTCTTCCACGTTTGGTGAGTGAAGCCCCCTGCCCCATGACTTAAAAGCATCAAATACGTGAGGTTTGTTTCGTGACTAAGCTAATTCTGAAGCCTAATGTTTTTATACAAAGAACAGATTATAATAGTACATGTAAATATACATTATGATATACATATGAATATGTGTTATAAAACAGCAAATATAATACACATTGTGATATATTTAGGCTGTAGTAATAAACATGCACATATACCACTCTAGATGGCAAGTAAATATATTAAATTCATGTTTTTTCAAAAAAAAGTCCTATGTGCCTTAACACTGCAATGTGATAGGCAGAGTATACATTTTATAATGAGGGGAAAATCTTTCCTTAAAAGACTGTAATAGTGGTCAGCTTTTAACATTCACGTCGATAGATTCTGAATGAATTGTCCGCAGAAGGTGGGAGCTGGGGTGGGGGGGTGGCCAGGGCGCCCTCTGGTTCTCTCCTCTGCCGAGCAGCCGGGCCTGCCTGTAGGGATGTGACGCAGCTGGAGAGAAGCGGCCCCTTTGCAGCATCAGCACACCCATCCTGAGCCCAGGCTGTGGACAGCTCCTCCACGGAGGAATAGCCGAGCACTGCACATCTCCCACCCTCATCCCCTGGCTGCGTTCATAGCAATCCGAGCTCTGAATGTGAGCTGCCATGTCTGACATTCTTGCAGCAGAGCCTGCAAGAAAGAACAGTGTTGGGTGCATGTGCAGGGTGGGAGGGTGCAGGAAGATAGAGGGGCAGATGGGTGGCAGTGAGGCACAGGCGGGAAAGGAGATCAGGTGCGGATGAGGCTTATCTCTTCCCATAGCTCTCCCTTGGTCTGAAGGCCGAGAATAGGACCGCCTATTAATAAAAGCAAATCCTAGTTAAACACTGCCTTTCTCCAGCGACTAGGTCTGTAGACTTCAAGTATCGGACTTCACTTACCACCGCCACTTTAGATTTCAAAGGCAGGAGCCCAACATTTTTCCCCCTTACAGAACTGCTTTTTCTAGAATGCTTCCACCTGTTTACTGTGTTTCTGGCATAATATGGTCATTATCTAAAAGTAAATATTCTGAAAAACAAGAATAGAAATTTGGAATTACTTTACCCCCACGTAAATGAATGCTTTCCTTTGTGCAGGAACAATGAAAGCTTGAGAAGTTTATATCTCAAGTGCTCCAGAATTATAAAACCCAACACTCCTGCCATTAGCATCCTCTTCGTTTTCAAAAGTAAACGTTAAAGAAGTAACGAGCAAAGAAAATGCTGCTTATTTAAAGGTAGTTAGATGACACTTTAGTCAAAAACGTTCAGTATATTCTAAACTTTTGACTTTTTATCACGTGATTTTCCCAGTAATAACTCTCACTTAGCATTTTCTCAGCGTAGGCATCACTCAGACTTATTCAGTGGCAGTGACTGCATTGAGTGTACACTTACACCCTTCACAAAAAGATCTGATGGGAGGCAGACAGCCAGAGAGAACTTCAAGGATTTGGCAAAGGCAAGGACGTATCTTAACCTATCCCAAATTCTCATTTTTAACATGTAAAATTTCAGTCATTTAAAAAAAAATAAATTTAATTATGTGTAACTCAGTACTTTCTTCACAGTACTGGTACTAGAAATAGTTTAAGAACAAACTGTTCTAGGTTTTATTTTTACTGGATCCGTAGGTAAGACTGCCAAAACTGTCACTTTAAAAATGTTGTTTGCAACCAGATTTTGGAGTCCTCGTTTCTGGTTCAGAACTTTGAAAATAGCAGCCAAATGTTTGGATTCTTGTTCAGTCGTGGAGGTAAAAAAATTCCGGGACAGTCCAAAGCATTCTTGTGTCTAAATGGGAATAATAATAATAATAATAATAATAATAATAATAATAATGAGGAAGGGAGGGAGAAAGGTAGGAATGTGAAAAAAGCCATCTATGAGAAAAGCTACACTGTGCTGTGACCTACTTTGGAAGTTTTTCTTTCTCCTGGAGTATATTTGCAAAGACAAAGTCCGTTGCCTCCCAGAGTAACATGATTGTTCTTTCATGTCTCCTTAGATTTCCAGGGGAAAAAGAAAAAAGACCTCTGGGGTCACCTTGACATCTCTTGCCACCACAGGCTTGAGTCAAGGCCACGTGGATTGTGCCATGTGATGCATTACTGCCCGGTTCAGATGTTAATGCAGCTGCCATGATTAGAAGGGGAAAAGATTTCTTTCCTAAACTCAATTTTGTAGCTGCCATTTTCAGATTACTCAGCCACAGGCACGAGTTCTACCTTCCTCCTGTTCTCGCCTCCCTCCTTCTCCAAACAAAAGGAACAGTACTCTGAACATTTTCTGTTGTTCTCTGGGTTGCTCTGCTTGGGCAAAGATCATCATGCTCTGATTTAGTGTTTTCAAATAAGTGTGCCCTCTGATGCGGCACTCTATTGAGAGACAACACAGCCCAAGCAGGAGAGTTCAGCGTGGCCACTAATAAAACACAAGTGCGGCTTTGTCAGGCCACGAGTGATTACTTGAACAAGTGCCAACGAAGAAACCAAACATTAGAGCTCAGCGCTTCAGACCCCCAAGACAAAGGGCCAATTGACTTTCCTCATTAGTTTTTGTGCCAAACATGTAAACACAGTTTCCTCTCTATCTTTGATGCTCAAAACATGCCAGCTTGTTAACATCTTGGGTGGTACTGTGGTTTATGAGGCTATAAAGACCGTTATGTTGGGTCGGGTATTTTTTTCTCTCTTTTCATTGGAAAAGATTGGTTTATCCTATTTAATTTTTTTAATGAGAGTATTTGGGGGCACTTTTTACTTATCGCTAGTTCCACTAATTCAAATATAATAATCTAGAAATGTAAAAAAAAAAACATAATTAAAAAAAAAAAGAAAAAATGAACCCAGAGTGACATGATCCTTACTAATTCCTGCTAACATGTAGGGTGAATAGTCTGTTATAAATGTTTCAAAAGCAAAACCTGTAAATATATAACTATGAGAATAAGAATAAGGATTCTGGAGGACTAATGAGAGAGAACTAACAACGGTCGTGGAGTCAAGTCAGAGCTCCATCTTGGGGTGACTGGTGTTACACCTCCTCACCATGCTCACCTTTAGTCTTACATCAGTGTCTCAGAGCCCTTACGTTATTTCAGCTGTGACTTTTATTTTTCCTCTCTTCCTGTTTTCCTTTATTTGGGCTATTCTTTTACACCTGTGCCCATCAATACTTCACACACCTCTTTCTTTCACACTTGACTTCTCAGGCCAGATGAAGTAGGTGTCTGCAATGTGTTGTCATTTGTGCGGCTATACAGAAAATCCTTTCCCCAATTTTTCTCCATAACTAAGAGGAGAAAAAGAGAATTAGCTTAGTGTCAGATTGTCCAAATTGTAAATCTCGACTCCATGAGTCAGCTGTATTAACCTCTTCAATGTGAAATCATTTTTTCATCTATTAAATTGGCCAACATTGAAACATGATAACACAATATATCGTTAAGGTAATGTAAATTATTACAGACTGTGGATGATCATTTAATCATATTTATCAATATTAAAAATGCATGTATCCCTTGTTTCAGCAATTTCATTTCTAGAATTATTATATAAAGACACATATGCATAAAGGCTAATTTATACATTTAACACCGCTACTGTATGTAGCATTATTTGTAATAACAGAGGGTTGGGGGGAAGCCTAACTGTCCATCACGAGGGGACTGGTTAGATGAGATATAGTACATCCATACAATGGAAAACTACATGTCTGTTAAAAATAATGCTGTTACTCTGTAGGTATTGAAATAGAATTACTCCTAATTTAAATTTTTAAAATTTTTATTATTGATTTATTTTTTATTATAATGACATTGGTTTACAAAATCCAATAAGTTTCAAGTGTACAATCAACAGTAAGGCATATGCGTTCACCACCCATAGTTAGATTTCTTTCTGTCTCCACATAATTGACCCTTTTCACCCGTCTACATCCCCTTTCCGTCCCACCCTCTGGTAACCACTAGTCTTTTGTCCATGTCCATGAGTCTGTTTGTTTGTCCTGTTTGTTGCTTTTAGGTTAATATCCCACATATAAGTGATATCATGTGGTTTTCAACATTTTCTGTCTGACTTATTTCTCATAACACGGGTATCTCAGGATCCATCTATGTTGTCGCAACCAATTTATATTTTTAAGTGAAAAAGCAAGGTATATAACAGTGTGTCTAATAAGCTAACATTTGTGTAAAAGCAATATATACACATCTACATTATGAACACAGATCATTGATAAGAGAAGTTTGCCCTAGAAAAGGGAAAACTGGGACTCTCGGGGTCAGATCAGGGAAGGAGACTTACGTTTTACTGTATAACTTTTTGTACCTTTGAATTTCTTATAATATCAATGTATTCTTTGGTCAAATGTATTAAAATACATAGATTTAAAGCGTGTCTTAAAGGGAACACACAAATTCACTATTAGCTATTAACACCATTATTAAATGGTTCAATTTTATTGTCTGGTGTAATGGTTAATTATTAAATAACTCACATTATTAAAATCTTAATGTGAGTTGTTTTGTCCCTTGATAAAAACTGGCTAGTATAGACTTCTATAGAAATGAGACCGAACTTTGATATATTTTGTCATGGAAGAGAGAGAAGTTTGGGTACAAAGAAGCAAAATTATAAAGAGGGGATCACGAGTCCTGATGGCATGGCAAGATGAACACCTACTGACAGTGTGAGAACTCTGGTCCCTGGATGAATTAGATACTGGATAAATGAGAAAGGGGTGAAGGGAGAATCATTGAGAGCAGAAGTAAGACCTTTGAAGTCAAAATAAAGACACAATTTGATATGGTGCCAGCCTTAGCCAGAAAACCTTAAAATGCTTACATGTTCTGTGAGTCGAAGGGATTTCAGGGGCGTCCCTAAGCTTTGCACCAAGATTAGCACTAAGGAAGGTGCATTAGGTCTTTGGGCCACTAGGGTCCCATTTAGAGTAGTGTGCTATCATTGCAGCCAATGGCCTAGAAACAAATGATTCCAAAGTAATGACACCCCAGTGGCCTGATAGAGTTAATGTGCCTCCTAAGTGACTAATTTACCATTAGGGAGTTATTTAGCCCCTGGGGAAGATAGAATTTGTTCTCACAAAGGCAGAGTAGTTTACTAGATAACATCCAGAAGTAGAACACAGTAGAGGTGTGCTCTATTTTTATGCCTTTGTAGATTTGTTCTGCTGCCTTGGTCAGCCACTTAACACCTCTTTGTTCCAGCTCATATGTGAAACAGGGCCACGATCCTCGAGTGTACTCAAACCTCAGGAACAATATATGGATTACTTAAACAGTCCCTCCCAAGGACTTGAATGGGAGTACTCTTTGAATATGTGGACAGCAACCTGTTATAGAGCCCAAAGTCACATGCTGAATACTCGATGACCAGATTTTAGTCCTCGGGGTGCTGTTAACTAGCTACTTGACTTGGGATGCCTCTTAGCTCCTCTAGGCCTGGGAGTCCCCATTCATAAAATAAGATCATTAGACTTTGATGACCTCCAACACCTGTTCCAAATCTAACATTCATGAATTTTAGCCAAATACCTAGAAAGTCAATCAAATGAAAAAGTTTATAAAATGTACAATAAATTTTTACCATTTTCACTTTCTTCTAAGTTTCTCTATCCTTAGTCGTGCAATAATGTATACTTAGAATGTAAAATTTAGAGAATGCATCTTGGCCAAAGGAGATAAATGTGAGCCAAAAAAAAAATGATGATAGATTTGTGGTAGATTTATCTTTCTGTTTTGGAAGATGGAGCCTATACTCATAAAAAAGGCAAAAGAAAACATATTCAATAGCACAAGTAATATAAATAATTCATAGTCACATAAAAAATATACAAAAATCAGATGTGGTTAAACCAAGAAGACTTCCTGGAAGATTCAAAGGAAAGAGAATATTTGGATTAGCAGAGTAAAGGAAAGATTATATTGTAGCGTGGGAATAATTAATATGCAAAGGCAAGAATTTAAGAATAAGTAATATAAGCAGAATGGTCAGCAAATTGGCAATATGATAGTAAAGATTTTGCATAAAAAATTAATAAGATATTAGAAAGAGGAAATTAAGATGAAAAAGCTTAATGATTACAGAGAGTTTTTATATGAAAATATAAAAAGTTTAAGATTTATCAATGTTTTGGGACAGAATCACGCAGTTTAAATAAAAGTTATTCATCAAAATAAAGTCATTTAGACTGAAAGCAAATTCAGGCAGACAAATAAAGATGATTATTGTAATTAATAATATTTCAATAGGTCACATTATTTTTTCTTCTTCCTACCTGGAATATTAAGAAACAAAAATTTCTGAAGCATATTAGATGAAATAAAAACAACCTGAAGTTAAAGGAGGAGAAACTTTGTTTCAAATACTCCACAACTCTATAGATTTTAGAATCTAACCAATGACTAAGTAAGTTGAAATTTGCATTAGAATATATAGAAATAGGGTTTAGTGGAATTAGGTCACCATGTCTCTTCTAATTAAAGATTGGATTGTAAGAAAAATCATAATATTTTATTGTCTGTATTATGTTTTATGCATTGGGTTAAGCATCCTTAAAGAGAAAACTTACCAATAAATGATTGTCTGAAATATTTATTTCAGCTTCCTAGTAAGCCTATTGCAGATGAAAAACAACACGGGTAAAATTCCTAAAAATATATCTAAATAACAGACTTCTTATTCAATGTTTAGCGACTGACTTTGCAGAACACCACAGCACACACAGCTCGAATTCAAGTGCTGTGGTTTGTAATAGTATTCTTGCTTCAAAATAATTTTCTATTTAAATCTCATTTTGAATATTTAAATATTCCAAGTAACCATTGTTGTATAGTTGAATGAATTAACTAAGTACACACCCTGTGGAAAACACAGAGAAGCACAAGTTAGTGAGCAAACGATCCCTGCAGAATCGAAATAGATGCTTATAGTGCTCACACATACAGAGCATGGATTTTACTCATAACATCCCTTCTGGCCTTCACCCAGATTCTGCTTATTCTGATTTTATACTAGTCTGGTGGTATATACTTACTTCTATCAACTTCATAGAATGATTAGAGTAAAAATTATCAGGATAAAGGGGCTGCTGTTGGCAGGCACACTGCCAGTGGAGACCTGTGAAGGCTGTCACACAGGACAGAGACCCATGAAGGCTGTCACACAAGACAAAGATGGGGAGAGTAAAACCACGGAAATACAGATAAAAGAACTCGAATAGATGCTGGCCAGGGCCATTAAGTGAAGGAGCAAACATCTCTGCAGAGCTCACCAGCTCCTCAGGGCATGATAACATGGGCTATTATAACTCTGCACAATAATCAACAGAAATAATAATAAGCCCAAGTTACAAAGAATAAAATAAGTTATGTTAAGTATGGTACGTGTTGTTGACTAATATAAAAGAATTGAAACCTAGTATGTTGTGTTAATGGGGATTTAAATTTGGTTATCCTGAAAATTCTATTTGGAAAAGCTTAGCTCCTTGGGATTTTAGGTTATCAAGGTTTAAATATAATATACCTATTTTCCTATTGTTTCTGAAAGAGTGCTTTATGAAATCATCATTTGTGATCAAAATCTCTGTGGCTTGAGTTTGGATTTGAGTTTCACAATGTGATGTGACAAGTTTAAGTATTTAGTTTTAGACTTTCTCAGATGTAAAATGGTGGTAATAATACAGACCTCAAAGGGATGATGTAAGAGTTAACTAATGATTATAAATATTTTTTAAATCACACGTAGAAAGTGTTTACTATGTGCCAACCTCTATGCTAAGCCTTTATATGTATTAGCTCAGCTGCTGCAATCACTCTGTCAAGTAGGTCTGTTAATACTACCTCCAAGTTAGAGTAGATGAAACTGAGAAATAGTGACATCTTTTAACTTGTCCAAAGTCACACAGTTATACAGTGGTAGAGCCGGTATCCAAATTCAGGCATTTTGGCACCAACACTTACCCTTTTAATCACTAATCTAATATGTATATAAGGAATACACATAAAAATCGTAGTGCCTAGCATAAATTAAGCTCTAACTTCTCCTGACTTGCCATTCACTTTCTACAGAATGTTAGTTCCAAAACAGAGAATAATAAACTTATTTTTCTAGTCACTAGTCTCTTACTGGGGCTAGTGGCTGTTTTCTCCTATTGTAACTCACAGAGCTACGATATGACTCAACACGCATTAATTATGCAACTTATAAGTGCGAGGCACCAAAAATGTAGAGATGACTCATATCTATTCTGGTCTTTAAATTGCTTATGGCCTAGGAGTTGAGGGTCACTATTTAGGGTCACTGTTTAAAACTGTTGAGCTGCCCAATAAACACCCTGTCTTCACAGATAGAAAAGGAATTCTGTCCATGGATTTTTGTGGGTTTTGTCTGATACAGGGGATAGTCAGTCAGTGGAAGCAGAAAGCTCAAGCTTTCATTGTGAACATGATTTTCAGATGTGTTTTGGATTTACTGCCCACCAGCTGAACTACACAGAAGCTATGAGACTACATTATTTTAGAATAAGGAATAATAAAGCAAATTATAGGTAAGAAGTAATGGGAAATATTATGAAAGAAATATTTTAAAAAACTTAGTTTCTTGTGGTAACTTGGAATGTTTGGGGACATTATAGAAAACAGAAGTAGGATACATGTAACCCAATCTTGGAGGTTGGTATAATTGAATTAGTGTAATTTTGTTAGAACTCTTGACCATTTTTCAACTCGTCTTTATGAGGAAGCATTTTTTAGGATTATATATCCAAGTGATTGTGAAAGAAATGACACATATATAAAGAGACATACCATTGTGAACCATATGTAACCATCTGTTTCCTAAAATTAAAAAAAATATAGTAATATATAAATATATAGTTATAAAATAAATTTGAACATTTGATAGAACATTTGGAAAAGAGAGGAGAGAAGAGAAAGAAAGGGGAGGAGAAAAAGAGAGGGAAAGAATGAGACTCACTTCAAATTTTAACATCCTAATGTAAAAATTTTAGCAATTTGTGTGTATTTTCTTCAGTTTTATTCTAAGTACTTATGTTTTACCAAGTTATATGCATGATATAAATACAGTTGTGTGTCCTGCTCTATTAAGAGTTCTTATACATTATAATCCGATCTCATACCTTAAAAATCTTTTAATAATTGTATAATATTTAATTTATAGTTTATTTATTCCTTTTAAAAATCAGTTAACATACTTGTTAGGTACTATGTTATACTCTAAGAATGAAAAAATTAATAAAACTGGATGGATTCTTGATCCCAAACACTTTATAACATTTTGGTGGGAGGAAAAAGGGTATCTAATCATGGAAGTACAATAGAATTTTTTAGGTACAATGGTAAATTTACACAGAGAGCGGTATGGAAAAGAAAAAAGAGAAATGGTCAATCATTTTTTTGGTGGTGGGGGGAGGTCATAAAATGCTTCATTTAAAAAAGTTGATTTTGAAGGATTTTTACAAGTCCTTGAGGTTGAAATGCTGGGGACCAACAAAACAAGTTGAACTTTTAGTTAGGCAAAAGGAGAATATGAACGAGGAGACTGAACATGTGGCATGTGCAAGGCACTACGATCCTCCTCAGAAAAGCTTCTGGTGAGAGGTGAGGCCTAATGTAAGCAGGGGCATGATGAGGAGAGCTTAGGAAATCACCAAAAGGTTCAAAGCTGGCACAGTCACCTTTGTATTTGAGTAACATCACCTTGGTCTAACAGCAAGAGACAGTTGAAGAGAGGCACAACCAGAGGGAAGGACACTAGTGAACTACGATTACATTACGTGATGAAGATTTAAGCCACAGAGGCAGCTGGATGTACTTACCAACAAATAGAGAACTATATGAGGAGGAAGGTAATTGGTTTTGGTATTACTGTGTTTGTGATAGGTATTGAATATTGGATTGGAGCTCAAGAGAAACATGGGCTAAAGATAAAGATCTGAGTCATCAGAATGTCAGAAAATATTGGACTATTGCTGGTTAGAATTTAAACTGAGATTCAGAACCAAGAAGACTAGGTCCTTATGGGCTCACAGATCCCTCAAGCAAACAGCCACAAACTGGATTTTTCCAAGTTCATTCATTAACCACTACCAGACACTATTATAGAAGACTAAGTATCATATAAAGATTGAACAATATAGGCTTTCTTGGAGAGAAACCCTAAGCCAAGCCAGGGGAATTTGGAGAGCTTGGCATGTGTGTTTTCAATAATGGCTGGTACCTGAGTCTCACCAGAGTGCTGTCGGACAGAGATCAATAATGGCAGGAGTGGACAGTGGTGTAGGATTGAGGAGGCTACATGGGGAATATCTGGTGTTTCTGAAGTTTGCCAAGGACCGCTGGTCATCTTAAAAGAAACCCCTCCCGTGCTACAACATGAATGAACTCTCAGGATATTATGCTGAGTGAAATTAGCCAATCGCAAGAGGACAAATAATGTATAATTCCACTTACAATGAGATTTCTAGAGTAGTCAGATTTATAGAGACAAAAAGTAGAATGGTGGTCGCCAGGGACTACAGGGAAAGGAAATGGTGAGTTATTATTTAATGGGCATGGAGTTTCAGTTTTGCGAGACGGAAAAGGTTCTAGATAGAGATGGCGACAGTTGCACAACAATGTGAATGTTCTTAATGTCGCTGAACGGTAAAATTTATGTTATCTGTATTTCACCACAATTAAAAATTTGATTAGTGTTTAAAGAACAGTCTTTCTTCAGAAAACAGGCGATGGCACAATATAGGTTTGAAGTCGCTGGAGCCAGCAGCTGTGGAATAAGCAGTAAAGCGGCCACTGGAGCCAGCTCACCTATCTTCTTAAGAGCCAATGGTTAATATTTTAGGAATTTTGTGAGTTCATTGTTAAACAGGACCCTGATTAAAAGCTAATTATATAAACTTAAATCAATTACCTTAATCGATTTAGATCAAATAAATTTTATTAAAAACAAAGGTAATGCGCATTGGACACTCACGACTTCCTTTGTATTTCATTCCATTTTTACTGTTGCCTCTACTCTTATGCTTATGATGGAAACACTATAAAATTCTGTACTACTTTGCACTTAGTGACTCTGCATAGCTTTAAATTGGCTGTGATAGAAGTAGATACATCCTGGAAATCATATTTTTTCTTCCCAGAGAGCCAATTTGTAAACTTTTCACTGGGCAGAGTGCATACCAGAGAACTGTGGAAGATTCGCTCAGAGGAGTTTATATGTGAGCCTGGCTCCACCCACCAACTCTGCTCTTTCCAGGAAGATCTTGTCTTCCCTTGACCTCTCTTCCCAGGCCTTATATTATTCCCAGCTCTGTCCTCTGGTGGAGGAGATTTTAACATAATTTACCTGTTTCCCTACACTGTTAAATTCAGGATGTTTTCAATGACTCGCTATTTTTAATAAGGATGCAAATACATATTTTATGAATTAGCATTTTTTATAATTTGGATCTTTTAAGGAAAATTCTTAGGAATCGTATTAGCGATTATAAATATTTTTAAAGTGAACATTATTTTTATAATATTTGATTATACATATTATTTTTTTCTAAAAATTGGGTGTATTTTATATATTGATCTTTCATCCTGTTCATTTAATGAAATTTTGTGTTCTGTTGACATTATTTCATATTTTTGAGAATATTAATATCTGGTAAGAAAAGTCACTCTCCAAAGTACCTTGTTTCCTTTTCTCTCTCCTGAGATTTATAAGCTGTATATTCCATTTGAAATTATCTGGGTAGTTAACTTGTCTTTTAATAAAAAATTATTTCTGTCATAAAAGTAAAACATGTATATACCATGAAAACCATTAATATCCACCAGGTATAAATGAAAAGAAAAGCTTCGATCTCTGTATCTCCAGTGTGCCCTTTGGAAGTCATTCTTCTCAGTCGCTTGTGTTTTTGTTTCTTTGATAGCCACCACCATAATTATAAATAATATTGTTCTAATTCCATGTCATACCTTTTTAACTTTAAAGTATTTATATTCTTTCGACTCCCCACAATTGTCAGTCACATAATTATTTTTGCTCTTTCTAAATTATTTAATTCATGATGTTAAATGATATTTAAAGCTTTCTCTCTTATTTCTTAAACCAAAGTTGTTATATAAATAGTATTCTTCACAGAATGAAGCACCTGCTGGGCCTGTAGAGAAGAAATGTAATTTCATGTTTCTATATTGTCGTTGCTTGGAAAAGAATATGTTCCAAGCCTCAGATTCAAGTAGAATCACTTCATTACTGACCAGCAATTGCTCATTATCCTACCACGTGTTCATTCACTTTATATTTGGACCATGACTTTATTGAGCAACTTTTTCCCTGGCAGTTCTAATTTCCTTATTTTTTTAATTGACAGAAGAAACATGTGCCTCCTTCACCATATCATGGAGATCTTCCAGCTTTTTCTTCATACATTTTGAATGAAATCCATTTTCTTCTTGAAAAACAAAATTCTCGTGAAGCCTTTGACATCCTACTCTGATTTGAATCAACTGCTTTTCAGTTCTGTTGTACAGATGATGTTCCGGGAATTGTTTTCATCCTGGTGTGGTTTCTTTTTTTCAGTAGGTCATGTCTAATGGCAGTATAGTAAACACACAGCAATCTACATAATTGTAAGCTACAATTTTTTTTTTTCTGGAACTCCTCTTATTATATATTGGCATTCTAGATTGAGACAGTCTTTTACATTGTTATTATATTTTCCATTTCTTTGCTTTTTTACTACGGAAATCACAAAATTAGACTAGAATGTGGAATCCAGTCTACAGCTGTTTTGGGGCTATAAAGATTTTAAAAATGTATTTAATTATAAACATTTAAAACAGGAGATTTCATATAAGAACCTGCATCTCTGGCACCTCTTAAAGAATAACAAGCTCTGTTAACCGTGAACTGCTTAACAATCCACACAGATTTGGAAATCAGTAGTTAAGTTGGATAGTATAGTAGCAGTCCTGGATTTCCTTGGCAAGGGTGCAGGTAAATTGGGCTTTTCTTAGAATAGTAGCGTCGAGTTTGAGGTCGGTGCATTTGCCTGGAGCATGTCCGCCCACAGGTTTCGGTGTGCAGGCAGGAGTGGACTGTGCCTTGACCATGCCAGAAGCAGGCGTTTATTTTAGGATTTCAAAACCCAGAGCCAGCTTACCTTTCCCTAGGCAAGTTTTTCCATATATTGTGTGATGTCGACCTCAAGTGCAAATCCTGTTACAGCCAGTCTGAATTTCAGAAGGCAGGAAGAGAGAACTCTCTAGATGTTTGACATTGGTCTGTCCTGTCACGTGGATCACTGTCCCCTCACTAAATCCTATTAGTCCACAGAGGCTTTTAAGACGATATGCCTTTTCCCTTGTTTTGGAGTTTTGGGTTTTTTTTTTTTTTTTTTATTTCAAGAGCTGCTATCTTTGTTTGATATTAATTATTTCTTAAGTAGGAAAAGAATCCATTCTAATTTAGTGTTTATCCTCGTCCCATTCATTCCCTACTCATTTGGGTGCTCATTAAATCTTGTCATAATGCTAGCTAGTAGGAGGGTGGGTTGGTGTATTTTGCTCCTAGACCACTTTCCCAGCATCCGCAAGCTTTTATCTTGTGGCTCCCACAGCACCGAGGCATAATTTTCTTCTATTCCCCTTGCCTGGATATCTTACTCTGATGCAATGGAGTTTATGAAAAACTGCAGTTCCGGGGATGTCCCAGGCTCCTTCTGGTGCCATTGAGGTTCTGGTAACTTACTCACTTGGAGTGAGGCAGCCCTGCAACCGTTGCCTCATGGTGAGGCTGGCAACACATAGCCCTGCTTTGATGCTTCGGCCACCATTCTCCCGCCTGTCATTTTGTAGGAATTACAGTCTCCAAACAGATGTGGAAATAGAGTTTCTAAAAGGGAAAGGGAACGATACACTGATCTCCTCAAAATATAGTAAGGGGCTGGTCAGCCAGGTTTTATTACTACAAAAAAAGAATGGGGTGGGGTCTCATTGGGGCATCTCAGAACAGAGAATATATTACATTTCATTATCTTCCTTTAAACTGATAGGTGTTTTGTTTTGTTTTTTTTTTTAAGGTGGAATATTTTAAATGAATCATCAAATTTTATTCTAAAATTATATGGGCATATAATTTCTGGTTAATAAAAATCTTTTCTGATTTTGTCCAGGAGTTGACTGTAGCTTTTGGTCTCTTTTTCTTGTTTTTATTTATTCCCCATATATGTTTTATTCCCCATATATGTTTTTCCCCTTTAACATGGGAGGGTCTGAGCTAAGTGTCATTTTTTAAAACACATATCTATTAAAATCTGTTGTGAACACTGTTATGGATTTTGTATATAACCAAGTAGCTTTTCTAAGGTAATGCATGAACTATCAGTTTGACAGTGCCCACAAAGAAATAATGATTTTATTTACTTTCATTAATTTAATAGATTAAAAGTATTTTTCTTAAAAAAATCTATTAAATATACTTCTTACAAAATAAAGATACTAACTTTTTCCCCATGTTTTCTGTGGTATGTAGTCTCCTTTAGTCTATTTTTGTTTTTGTTTTTGTTACATCAGAGGTTGTTAATGTTTAATATATTTATGCGGCTTGTAGTGGCCAAGTGCACAGGGGTCAGACCAGCAGAGGTGAATATGGGCTCTGAAATTAACTACGTAAACTTGGACCATTACTTCACTTTTCTTAATGTTTGTTCACTTGTTTGTAAAATGGGTATCATAATATTACTTACGTCATAGGAAATGTGGATATTAAGTGAGGTAACACAGGTAAGTTCTTAGGACCAAACCTAACAAAATAAACATCAATATGTGCCAATCTTTGGTGGCATTTTTTTAATTTTCTAATTAATTCAGGATATTTTTAGTTCAGAATAAACTTTTCAGTAATTTCCTAAATATATCATTGCTTCTGGTGCTTTCTGTGATATAATTTTTTTCTTATTAATTTATTTAATATATATGGGGTTTATTGTTTATAGGATGAAGTTAAGATCTTAAATACAACTCTCTAACTTTCTAAGTAGTTTTTAAATATTTTATTGCATACTATTATTCCATAGTGATATGTTATTTTCATTAAATATTAAATTTTTATAAAAATAGTAACAACTGTGTGGTCTAATTTTTCTGAGCTGTTGAAATATCAATTCATACCTCAAGGTCAAAAATTCTCAATTTACGGTAGTTTTGTAATATATTTTATTACTTAATAAGACAAATTCTATTTAATCTCACTTACGGTTATGAAGACATCGATTCTCGGTCCGATCTAGGATGTCTCTTACTTTCAGATGAATGGCATGGAGTAAAGAGCAATTAATCCAAGGAGTCTTATCTTCAATAGTGGATTAGAAAAGAAAAGAGAACAAAAGACAGGCTATTCTAGTTTGGCATGAAGCCAGAGGGTTAGTTGGGGGAAAGCAGATAGATAGATAAAAAAGAGAATGTTTGAGCTAAGAATCAGAGGTATATATCCAGAATAAATTACAAGCAGCAAAGAGAGTAGCTTAGCATACTTTTTGTAGCCTTTCATATGGGGCAGTGAAGAACAGTTAAAAGTGACAACAAACCAGACGTCGCCTTTCCGCCATGCTGCTGCTTTTTAAGAAGTTTGTTTTTATTTGTTCTTGTTCCCTTTTCCAACTGAACATTAAAATCTCAGCTTCCCCATTTATTAGCTGAATGACATTCCCCAGTCACTTAACCTCTGAAATTCTGTGTTCTCATCTAAAGATAGAGATTGAACAAGTCCACCTGTAGGGATGTTTAGATATAAACAACACAAAACCTGAGCAATAGATACTCAAAAGAAAATAAAATAACTTGAATACAGTTGTTCATCTCTTTGCTTTTATTACTTACTTTTTGTGTAACTACATAAATAGTCCTTAATCTCAGAGAACAAAGAGGGAAAAAAGGTTTTTTTCTTACTCAATCCTTTATCTTTGGCATTGTAATCCTCTGTTCTCTCCTCTGCTCACTCTTATTGCCAGCTCATATTGCAGGTAAAAGTGGCCAAATCCAGACCCGCTCTGCTGTCGGTCATTGCCAGTCCACCATCATTTGCCAGCCCTTGGAAGAGCAATTGTTTCACATGCTTGCACTTATCAGTGAATAATTGGCTGGGGGATTTTTTAGCTAAAAATCTTTCAGGAACATCAAAACTATACAACTAAGCCAAAGAAACTGTTGGCATTGTCAGAGTCAGGAACCCTAGCTCCTAGTCAATTCTTCATCAGAGCATCAGCCTCTGAATTCCCTCTCTCGGATTATTCCCATGAGTCAGAGGCCAGAGTACCCACTTCCGGTCAGCATAGCAAGAAAAGGCACATGCTATGCCCCTAGCTTGTCCAATGGTTACAGTGTCTCACTTTTAACAGCATCATTTTGGTTAAAAATAACCAAACAGTAATTTTAATTTTGCTTTCAGCAAAGCTGTAAGAGTAAAAGCCTACCTGCATGATTTATAGCAGAAAGAATAGGTCAGTTGGCCTGTGAACAGCTAGCCACAGGACCTCTCAGTGTTCGCGTGATGAGACAGGTTCGTCCTGTCGTTGACAGTGATGGCTTTGCAGCTATTGAACATAACTTGGAAGGCAAGATTGTATTGAAATTTACTGTATTTATTGGTCACAATGAATAAACACTAAACCCTTGAGTGGTCACTGGTCAGTGTGAAAATTGAACTGCAAAGAACAGGTGCTTAGCTGTAGAGTTCATTGTTGGAACTTCTGGGCTTATTCAGACCGTGTTCTTGTCATTTAAAGTACAAGCTCTCTGATGGAGAAGACATGCCAAAGCTTCACTTTTGTCTGTTTAGAAAACAATGCCGCATAGCATATTTTATAAATAGATTAGAATGGTTACCAATATGTAACAAATGCTGCTCTTCATGTGTTCATGGTTTTTCTAACACAAGCTTAGAACTGTGCCACATCAACACACCAAATGTTTTACCAACTGCTGAAAGGGAGTGATGCTGTCTCATTCTGGATCACTTAGTTTGAAACTCTAGTCTTAACTTTACCTTTTAAAGTAATATTTCAGGGGTACTCTGACTATACTCTCTGATCCAAGAGTCATTATTCATGATCTGGTGAGAACCTGAGTAAATTAAAAGACAAAATGATAAATTTTTATTAATGTGGACTGTTCCTATAAATGAAAATTGTATATTCATTTTTATTCTGTGTCTAAGTTTCTTCATGTGTAATCTGAAGACTGTAACACCATTCTCATCACCTTAATGAAGTGTTTACCAGGTTAACCAGTTTATTACTGATGACAAATGAGAAATAACTATAGGAAAAATCATTGAAAAAAATAACTAAGAGTGAACAAACATGGGAAAATATATAATCAAAATGATTCAATAATTTCGGAAAAAAACCGAAAACCAATTGATTTGAGCACCAACTGAATTGATCATGATGTTGAAGTATATCAGTATGTTTCTACACATTGAGGATTGACTCATTGGATCATACTGTGACGTATATGCATTTTTTGGCATTTAAATGTTATCAGCAAACATTGGGGTGTTGTTGGAAGTCACTTTCTATGAAGGGTACACTGTAATACCTTTCCACAGCAAAGGTGTTTTTGAAATCTGTTGACCTTTAACAGAGAAAACATCTGAGTAAAATAATAGTACATGGAAATTTTTATGAGATCATGTGTTTTTTAAATACGTGCATTCTATTTTCATGACTCTTAGGTATTGTTTTGTTACCTCTTTATGAAAAATATATTCTTTTTATTCAAACACTGTCATATTTATTAAGTACCTACTATGTGATACTCAGCATGCTAAATGCTTTCACTTATTCTGTTTAAACTGAATGAACAATAGGCTATGTTTACAAGTGAAAAGACACGGACAAATGTGTCTAATTGTGCCTTTTCAAAGATGCAATGGGGCAGTAGTATATTTGAGTTCCGAACTAATCAATCAACTTAGAACAGAAGGCAAATTTTGATTAGTCTTATGCTTAGAAGCCTATTTAAAAATTTTCAAGCTTTACTATATATTGGAATTCCAAATATCATGCTGTTCTTCCTACCTTTGTTCTTCTGCACTGATAGTTTTTAAAATGAAAGCCCTAATCTGTATTATATAGGATCATTAATTTCTGCATTTTACACTTGAGCAACAGCACTCTGATTATCTGCTGCAATGAAAAGTAAGCAGCCCTGCTTTTGCAGACTTAATTACCTACTGCAGGGTCTTTCTTCTACCCGTTACCACAAACAGTCTGGAAATGGGGTCAAAAGCATGATTAGAAACCAAATTAGCCACTGAATCCAGAAAACAAACATGGAAATAGATCCAATAAGCCACTCTGATACAGAAGCCAGTTTCCTATCACACCTGGTTTTATCCAGAGCATCTCTTAATTTCAGATTCCTCACAAGAACAAAGCCACATAACACAGGCTGTCAGTGGCTTATAGCTGAGAAAATAAAATGAACTTAATAATAAGCAAGGAATCAGTATCATGGGGCATAGGAGCCAGTCTAGGTAACAGGGTCTTTTAAGGAATTTGATTCATAGGTTATAGAAATGCCAGAAAAATGCCCACATAGTTTTAAAAAAATCAATCTTCAGATTCAGATTTTAATTTAAAAATAGATAGTTTATTAGTTATAAACTTTTTATAATAGTTTTAAAATAATTAGCATTAGTCTTGATTTTTTTATACATTGATCCTTTATTTCTGTATTTCGTTATGTACCATTTGATAGATGTTTTCTGAAGCCCCATCAATTGATATGGCAGGTCTTATCCTTTTAGTGTTTTTCTTTAATCACATCCAGGTTTTAAACACAACACTAAAGTGCCAAGAGAATTTGAAGGCATTTTCTAGCTACATGTAAAAGAAAGATGTCTCATAGAGTAAGGTCTTCTTTTTTTTTCCCCCAGGGAATGTAATGGGCAGTAATATAATTTTATACCACAAATGAAATGCTGATCAATTTATATTAACAGAGATAATAGCATTTATGTACAATATTGATAGGTACAGTTACATGATGATCTAATTTAAAAGATTATGGGGCAACTATTATTTGAAAATACGCATAAAAGACAACAGGGAAACAAAATGATAAAATATTTAAGGAACATACAGGGAAACGAGTCTATAAAAACCATAGTGAACATTAAGACATCATTCAGTTCCATTTGGAATTGGCTTACTTGAATATATTGCACACAATTAAATGCAACTAGCCACGGTAGCTAAAGCTTAAAATATCAAATCTAATTCTATTTTATTTATAGAATGAATATTCAGAAAGGCAATAGTTTAATAAGATTTACTTATCAGTAAACAGTCAACTAAATAATCTGGCTATATTTAAAAGTTAATATTTATATATTTTAGGTTGCCACATTTCTGTAACATAAAAATGAGAGTCCCCACAATCACATATAGCTTTATAATAGTTATCTATAAATTCTCATGTGCATTGAAAAAATGAGAGAAATACAGAATTTTCTTTAGAATAGCTATTCCTTCTCTGGATTTATGTCCATTTCACTTGTATTTTTACCTAATCTCTTAAATCCAGTCATACCCAGAGATGAAAAAACTTACCCTTTATAATGAAGATGCCACAACTCCTTAACAAAAGTAAAAGTTTGAACAATTATATAGTGAATATATGGGAAATATACCAAATATAGGTCACAAATCTCTATAATCAAAATTCTTTTATCTATTTTCTTTTAGGGTATGTGTATAGAGTTAGAGGAAAGTTCTTTCAGTCTGCAATAATTGTGCAATAATTTGATGGATGCTTCCATTTTGTGACTGCAGCCTTGACTAAAGTGAGGACTGAAAGCTCACTGAATTAGTTTTGAAGTAACCTTTGAAATGGCCAACTGTTTCCTGACTTTTCAGAGGATATCAGTAAAATATAATGACCAGGAATTATTGAACCGAGGACATTTTTTTTTTTAAGGAGAAAATTATCTCATTGTTACTAGCTCATTTTTCCTTGAGCTATCTTCTCTCTTCAGAGGACAGTTGTCCCATGAGTATAATTTTGGAGCAAAAAGCCTAACAGCCTATCCATGTTGAACACACCTCAACTACCTGCCTATTCTTATTTTGATGAATTTTGTCACAAAAATTCAACCACTTGATCAATATTTATCGTCTGCTGAGGCAATTTGTGTTTGGACAACATAAAAAAGTAAAAGACCTCGAAAAGCTTATAGTCCAGTGGAAAAAACTTTAAAAATTACAACATTTGTAACATAAAACACATTTTATATGAGTGAGCTATGAAACCTTAGAAAGAATGTAAGCTTTGGAGCTAAGCAGATATGAATAAGATTCACTCTTTCCTCATATGAGGCATGGGACTTTATACAAACAAGAGGATTTAGAGACCCAGTCTTCTCACCTATAAAATGAGAATAGAGTTATCCAATTATCCAATTCAAAAAGATTTTGTTAAAACACTTGTCATATAATGTGTACCACATGCATAGTTGCTAATTATGACCATGATTGACTACCTTTAGTAATCCTGTGTATACGCACATATCTAATATACATGCATGGGTTCTAAAAAGCTATATATAAAGTGGTTAGGAAGGCAAAGAGATTGAGGCAGAAAACATACAGAAACTGCAGAAATCTAATCAAGGGGTGATGAGGAAGTAAGGAGGCCATTTTAGAAACAATCACAAAAACAGACTAGTAGACAATACAAAGAGTCAGGGAAACTTAGTGGTGATTTGGATTTAGGTACAAAAGAGAATTGTAATACAAAATGAGTGGCACTCGATAATGTACAATTTACAATGTCATTCAAGTGATGATTACCAGGATACAAAGAAGCAGGAAAATACAGCCCAAAACAAGGAAAAGAATCAATCAGTTGAAACCTCTCCAGAACTGATATTCATTATAATTAGTAAGATTCGGGGTATTATTCAGATTAAAATAAATTGCATTTCTCAATACAACAAAAGAAAATCAGAAAACAAAACTTAAGAAACAATATCATTTAAATATCAATATTTTAGATATGTGGAGATAATTCTAATCTACGTAAGGTAATGTTAAGATACAAAATGTAGTGGGATAATCTTTTCGATGATGCTGGGCCAATTAGATTTTCATGTAGAAGCATTCTGATCCCTATTTTATACCGTACGCAAACTTTAATTTCATTTGGACTGTAGATCTATACCTAAAAGTCAAAACCATAAAGCTTCTAAAGTATAACATATATCACCATAATCTGGAATAGGAAAACATTATTCATAAAGACAAACCTGATAAATTGGGTTAAATTAAAATAAAAAATGTCTATTCCTCAAAAAAATAGACATTGAGAAAAAAAATTGAGAAAAAAAAATCACAAAGTAGAAGGTATTTTCATGCGTATAACTAAGGAGCCTCATGTCTGAAATATATAAAGGATCTCTTATGTTATTAATAAAAAGATCTTACATTAATATGCAAAAGACTCAAACTGGTACTTCACAAAAGAAACTATTCAAATGACCAAAAATATATTAAAAGTTTTCAACCACATTAATCATCAGAGAAATACAAATTAAAACTATAATGAGATATCAGTACACACCTACCAAAATAGCTAAAATTAGAAAGAAAGATAAAAAGTTGGCGAAGATGGGGAGCAATTGTTGTTTTATACGCTGGTAATGGGAATATGAACTGATACAATAACTTTGGAAGATTTTTTTTGAAATTATCTATTAAAGTTTAACATACCTTAGAATTCAGCAAATCCAATGCTTGTAATGTATGCAATACAAATGTGTAGAAACATTTACCAACATGTACAAAAATATTCATTGCAGTATAATTGGTAATAGAAAGCTAGACACAACAAAATGCCCCAGAATAATAGGTTAGATAAATAAATTACAGTATATTCATACAATGGAATAGGACAAGGTAATGAAATGTCCGACTGCTGCCATATGCAACAACATGGCTGAATGTCAAAACAATATTGAGTGAAAGAAACCAAGCAGAAAAAAAATATATGTTGTATAAAAACAATTATACGATGCCCAAAACAAAAGCAAAGAAGAAGCTATTACACTAGGCCAGGGAAAGAACCATCTGAAAGAACCATTCCTAGATAGTAGGAAATAATTAGCCTAAGACTAAACACTGCTCTGGATGTGCCTACTGAATCATCAAAGCAAGACTCAAAAAGATAAAGCCATTTTCAAGTAACTTAGCTGCATCACAGAACAAAATTCAAGAAAATGTATAAGATATGCAAAAATACCAACACTCAACGGTGTAAAATTCATAATGTCTGGCATCCAGTTAAAGATTACCAGGTGTGCAAAAAGTAGGAAAAGACAGCCAATAATAAGGAAAATGATCAATGAATTAAAACTGCCTCAGGACTGACACAGATGTTTAAATTAGCAGACAATTACATTAAAAGAGTTATTATAATTGTATTCCATATGTTCAAAATTTATGTAGAAACATGGAATATATAAGAAATATTTTAAAGAAAGCTTCCTGAGTTGAAAAGTATAATGTCTAAGATGAGAATGATACTGGGAAGAATTAACAGTAGATTAGACATTGCAGGAGAAATAATTAGTAAACTTGAAAGCAGCGAAAAACTGTAAGAAACTATATGAAAACATAACAAGAAACTATCCAAATGATGCCTGGAGTGAAAAAATTATTTTTAATAAGAGAAAGAACATCAGTGAGCTGTGATACAACTTTAAGGAGACTAATAGGTGTGCAGTCGGTGTCTCTGAAGAAGAGAAGCGAGAAGGACAGAAAAAATTATTTGAAGAAAAAATGGCTGAAATTTTTCCAAACTTGATGAAAATATAAACCCACACATCCAAGAAAGTTAATAAACCTGAAACACAGGAAGCATAAAGAAAAATTTATCAAGGCACATCATAGTCAAATTACTCAACACCAATAATAAACAAACAAATCAAAAAATCAAAATAACAGCCAGAGACAAAATGTTACATTCAGAGGAACAAAGATAAGAATAATAACGAATTTCTCTTTGGAATCAATGCAAATGAGAAGATCAAAATCTTTAAACTACTAAAATAATAAAGCTGTCATTCTATAAATTATATGTATATAATTCCTATATAAGTAGTTTTTATTGAGATAAAATTCACAGAACATAAAATTCATCATTTTAACCAAAGTGTGTGATTTAGCGGTTTATAGTACATTCATAATATTATAGACCATAATAATCTTTCACACCATTATCTTCACTATTATCTAATTCCAAAACTTTTTTATTACACCAAAAGAAACCCCATATCTCCCAATTCCCATATCTCCCTTCTCCCAGAAACCACTAATCTTTCTGTTTGTATAGATTTGCCTAGTGTGAATATTTTATATAAAAAGAATCATACAATATGTGGCCTTTTGAGTCTGGCTTTATGCACTTACCATAATATTTTCAAGGTTCATCTATGTTGTAGCATATATCTGTACTTCATTCCTTTTTATGGCTGAATAATATTTCATTGTATGGATATACCCATATTCATTCATCAATTGATAGAGATCTGGATTTTTTTTTTTACTTTTTGACTATTATTAATAATGCTCTTAACATTTGTGTGCAAATTTTTGTGTGACATGAGTTTCCATTCTCTTGGGTATGCATCTAAGAATGGAACTGCTAAATCATAGGTTAATTCTACATTTAAATTTTTTCAGGACCTACCAAACTATTTTCTACAGCAACTGGACTATTTTCTTACGTCACTGGCAGTTTATAAGAGTTCTAATTTCTTCACAACTCACCAACACTTGCTATTTTCTATCATGTCCTAGTGAGTGTGAAGTGCTATCTCACTGGAGTTTTAATTTGAGCTTACCTAATGACTAATGATGTTGAACATCTTTACATGTGCTTGTTAGCCATTTGTATACATTATCTGGAAAAATGCCTATTCAAATCTTTTCCTCATTTCTAAATTGGATAGTTTGCCTTTTTATCGTTGTGTCATAGTGTTCTTTATATATTCCAGATATCAGACCTTTATAAGATATATGATTTACAAATATATTATCCAATTTCGTGGGTTGTCTTTTCACTCATTTGACCATGTTTTTGATGCACGAGTTTTTAATTTTTATGAAGTTCAGTTTATTGATATTTTCTTTTGTTGCTGTGCTTCAACATAAAATTCTTCACCCAGTGAAAATAACTTTTAAAAACAATGATAAAAATCAAGATATTTTTAGACATCAAAAAGTTGAAAGAATTCATCACCAGCAGATTTGCTCTCTAAAATGTTAGGGGGAGTCCTTCAGGCCAAAGGAAAATGATATCAGAAGGAAATGTGGATCTACATAAAAGAATAAAGAACACCAAAAGTGGTCCTGGCATGTATAAGTATACAAGAATTTTGTCCTGATAATTTAAATTCTATAAAAATTAATTTACTGTGTAAATAATAGAAATAACAATGTATTATGGGACATGTGTATAAATAAATAAAGTGTGATGATAGGATAAAGACCATTTGGGGAAAGCCAAAAGTATAGTATTTATATATGAAGTATATACTATCACTTGAAGATAAACTTGCCTAAATTAAAAATGTATACTGTAACCCTGTAGTTAAGTATTTAATAACAGCAGGGCTATAGCTGATAGGCAACTGAAGATAATGAAATGGAATCATAAGGAAATAATGTAAAAGAAGATGTGAAAAGAGGAAAGGGGAAATAAAGGAAAGATGAGCTGAATTAAAAAAGCAAATATGAAATAATATACTTAATCTTGCCAAATGAATAATCACACTAAATGTAAGGCTCAATATTGAACTGCTGCCTACAAGAAATGAACTTTAAAGACTTATGCCTGAATAACATCGTTATAAAATACATGAAGTAAAAACTGACAGAATTGGAAGATGAAACAAATAAATTCACAATTATTGTCAGAGATTTGAATATCCCTGTGTCAAAAATTTACAGAACAAGAGATTATTCCATGGCAAATTTGAACCAAGTTGTCTCCAAAATCAGAGGCACCAAACTCCATTGGAGAACAGATACTCTGTAAAAATATCAAGGATATACTGTCAAAATCTATTTATGAAACACTATTTCTCTCAAATTTTATGAACACTTAATCATACCTGCCTCTCACCTCTCTGCTCTGAAGGAGCAGAATGTTGAGCTTTTCTCTGGAGAGACTGAAAGAGAACCAACAGAAATCAATACTGAGGGGAGACCTACCAATAAAATGACTGGGACCAGTGGTGTGTGAAAGCCAGCTATTACTGGTTTGTGAGAACCAATTGTTAAATTTTCAAAAATTTTACAGCCATTTAAAGTCTAATTAATAGCTTAAAATCAGCCATAGTGGGAGTATTTACACGAGGGAAATCAGCATTCACTATGAATGAGCGCTTCCTCCATCCTCCGGAGAGCCACCCATTAAACACTCGTCGGCACATCACCGCCTGACTCTACCTGGTTACCCAATAGTGAAACTAATCATCTGAGAAGCCACACACAGATGTTAGTGTCTCACTATTAAATACGAATGTGTATCCATGGAGTCCCCGGTGTCCTGAGGAAAGTCTCCAATAGGAAGACAACCCAACACATTAGCAAAGGAACTCAGAGGAAATGGAGATGTTACTGAAAGAAAAAGAAAACTTCAAAAACTGTATTGTTGAAATGCTCAAGGAAAAAAAAAATGAAGATATAGCCAGATAGCCATAAAATATGAGGAAAAAAAAAAAAGAAAAGTCAGAAAGTAAAAAAGAGTTTTTTTGAAAATATGCTGGTTGAAATAAGAGGCTATCAACAGAAGCATTGTTAGATGTGGTTAAAGAAATTTCCCAGGAAGTACATGTAAGTGACAAAGGTCATTATTAGAGCATCACTCCAGATAAGCATCTTGTGACTTATTGAAAGAGAGAACCAAGCAAAAGTTAAAATAGCAAAGAAATAACATAAAAGTTTTCAGAACATGACTTTTCATTGAAAGAGTTTGTCAAATATTCAAAACAGTACATACACACACACCAAAGGTCAGCACCATAAACTTTCGGCATAATTGAAATTAAACAAACAAACAAAAAACCCCTAGAAGTGGAGGAGTAGTGGGGATAGGTCATAGAAAGAATGGCAATGAATTGGGGTTGCATTTCTTAACAGCAGCTCTGGAAGGGAGAAGGGAGTGGGGTGGAGTAATGTCATCACGTTTCTAAGGAAAATTTATGTTTATGTTATTCTGGACTCGACCAAACCACTAACTGTGAGGAGAGAATAATTAGATATCTTAGATAGATAATGTCTAAAAGAAAATATTTCCCACAAACTCTCTGGAAGCTGCCAGAGCATGAGCTGAAACATTAAAGTGCAAAGCAAAGAAAAGGGAGCTATCAGGCCCAGGAAAAAAAATTCCACTCAGGAGAGATGAAAGGGAAGTCCTAGAATGAGCATCATGCGTACACGGCAGCTGAGCCCAGATTTCTAAGGGGACAGAAAGCTCTGGCAGGAATGGGGTAAAAATTTATCAATCAAGAAATGAATTATATTATTTACAAATAAAGCTATACTATTATAAATATCTAATTACTTATAAATATTATATTATTTAGACTCATAGAGTTAAACACCTGAAGATGCAGCTAAAAAGGTGGAGAAGGATTGCTTCTATTGTGTGAGAGTGATGCACAGGAAAATTGCTATTTTTCATTGTAAGACATAGTATTTTATGATGTTAAAATAGATGCATGTATTAATTTTGCACACAAAAAAATGAATTAAAAAATTATTGTCAAAACCCACATAGCCATTTCTAGTTAATGGAACCATGTTCCATTCAAAAAAGATATGTTAACAGAGAAATGTCAGACACAGCACTACGTTTCCTGAAACTTGTGCATATCTAAATCATGTCCGTGCTTTGCACTTCAGTTACCACGGAACTGTGCAAAGGGAATACACAGTTCCAATATTCATGAGTTTTCATTAACATGGTATGGTGCAAATCAGACTGCCTATACCAGTTTTAGTAAATCTCACTTGGAAATTGATCCTTTATTATTATTTAACTAGTATCCTAGAAAATTTTGTTTTCTCCTCAATCCATTTAAACAACAATTTTAGAAATTTCATTTGGAAGTAAGTTCTTTAAAGAATATATGGGTCTTAGGAAAACAAATCATGTCATATATATTTTGGAAGATATTTCTATAAGATTCCTGCCTTGTCACAAGTACCCTAATATAGTTCTTTGAGGAATTTTCTGCTTACAGTCCTCAGTGAAAATAAGGTACTTGGAAGTGCACTGATGTGTGAAAATTAATTAAAATACACAAGTAAGTTTCAGGATTTTGTATAATTTAGTTTTAGTTTTAGATGAGGGTTCAGGTCAGTTCTTACTTTATCCCTATCAATTCACCCATCAGAAATTACAATTACCTTTTTTTCTAGTCCTTAATTACTTTCACCAATAATCTGTATAATATTCAAGATGGTTTAAATTGTATTATCCAGAAGAAAATGTTTAATTCAGAGTGATTAGTCTGTACAGTTGATAACTACATCGTTTTCCCTACAAAGAAGGGGCATTTGTTCAGGATAAAGAGTTTTAACACAAGCAACAAAGTAAATCCATCCTACATAATATGAAACCGCAAATCACTGAACTAGAGTTTAGAATGTTTAAAAATATATATTCTTATAGAATATCATGTTTTATAAATATAGTTAGAGCTTTATGGTTCCTTTTCACTTTTTAAATCAACTTTAAGGAAGTATAATTTAAGAATAGAGATAAAAGATTTCTTACACATGTATAAACCTTTATTACCACACCCACAATTGGGATATGATCTTTTTTTACTCTCAAAATTTATCTTAAGCCAATGTGCAGTCAACCACACTTCTCCCTACCCCAACCAACCACTGTTCTACTTTCTGTCACTGAAGATTAATTTGCCTGATCTAGAATTCATGTAAACAGAATCCTACAGTGTGTACTCTTTTTGTATTTGACTTCTTTTGTTCAGAATAATACTTTTAAGACTCATCCATATCCATATGTCAATACTTTATTCCCTTTTATTATTGAACAACATTACATTGTTGATGGGCTTTGGGTTCTTCTGAATTTTGGCTATTATTAATAAAATTGCGATGGACATCTGTGTACAAGTCTTCATGTGGATAAAATGTCTTTATTTCTTTTAAATACAAAGGATTAATATTACTGAGTCATATGGTAAATGGATGTTTAACTTTCTAGGAAAATGCCAATATGTTTTCCAAAGTGTGTGTACCATTCTGGACTCTCACCAATAATACTTGAGATTTGTAGTCAATTTGCATCCTACCCAATACTTGTTATTGTCAGTTTTTAAAATTTTAGCCTTGCTAGTGCATTTAAGTACTAAATCACTGAGGTTTTCATTTACATCTCTCTAATGACGACTGGTGACTGATAAAATTATTGAGCATCACATTTTATGCTTCCTGGCCATCTATATATCCTCTCTATTTTCTTATCATTGAGTTGTAAGACTTCCCCACAAGTATTCTAGATAGAGTCTTTTTTAGATATACGTGTTGTGAATACTTTGTTTCTGTCTGTGACTTGCCTTTGTATCATAACACTTTTTAAAGAGAATGTTTTAATTTTAAGAAGTCTAATCGATCTAGCCTCATTTTTTCTTCTATGGTTAGCATTTCCTATGTCCTTCTGAGCAATCTGCCTACCCCAAGGTAGCAAAGATTTTCTCTTATCTTTTCAATTTTAAGGTTTATAGTTTTAGTTTTTAAGTTCTTTCTTCAGTAGTGATTTCTTTCTTGGCATCTCGTAGTCTCACCCTATCCATAGGCAGCTCAGTGGTCAGCCAAAGACTCAAGAAGACCCCAGTGATGATGTCTGGAGCTCGTTTTCTGGGTCTCTTCATTCTCTAAGTACTCTGCTCCACAAAGTCCAGCAACTGCCAGCTCCTCGGACTTCAGTGTCTCTTCACCTTGGCTCTGCTTGATTTGGTCCTCCCCATGCCATAGTCTTGAAAATGCCTAAAGTCAGGAAGCTTAGGGCTCGACTTATGTGATTCTCTTCTCTTTGAGATCATAGTCTGAAAACTGTTGTTCAGTGTATTTTGTCCAGTTTTTTTAACTGTCCACAGTGAGAAATCAGGTCTGCTTTCAGTAACTTAGTTACAGTCATAAACGAAAGCCCTATTATGATTTTTCACCACCTGGGCAGGTAGACTCATAAATAAACATATATAAAACATATACTAAGATGAACAACAAATATTCAAATTATTTGAGTTTCTACAATCTTTGCATTCCTAAATGATAACTAGAGGCTGAAGGAGACAATAGAAATACAGTGAAGATTTTAGAATGTTTTTCAGATAAATAATTTAAAATATTAAAAGATAGGATGTTTATTTTTCAAAAGAGATATTGGGCCATTTTGTTAAAATTAATAAAGCCATAGGAATTATAAATATATGCAATAATACCAGGGGTAAATTTATTTATTCTCCAGATAGTATAAACAATATTTTTTATTAACTTTCATCAGTCAACATTTTGATAATACATATATTAGGGCTGGAGTTGTTATTAGTTTCTTCCCCATGATGTAAGAAGGCATCTTGTGGTTACCATAAGATTTGAGGCCAGGTGGGTGCTTCTGATAAAAGAAATTAAAAAGTCTAAAATGCAGAGGAGAATTGATGTTAGTGGGCAAAAAAGAGGATATTGTAAGATTTTCTACATATGTACTTATTGCTGCCTGCTTATTCAAGTGATCTGGTTGAATTAATCAGTTTCTTTAAATTTTAGCAGCCAATTTAATATAACATCTGTTTTGACTACCTTTTTGTCACTAAAATTTGACTGTGAGCATCCAAGTATAATTTTCAACCTTATTCAGAAATGGTTGAATATCTCTTCAACCTTAGATAACATATAATCTATTTCTTTTTCTCATTTGCATTCCCCAATCCACTCAGTTAATTTAGCCTCTGCAAGCATGTAATTTTTTTCAGGCCATTATTATATTATGAAATACCTAACAGTGATGAAATAGTTATAAAATTATCTTCCAAATATCCAGTGTTCTATCTAAATTTAATAACATTTAAAATAATTATTATTAATTATAATGACCTGCATCAACAAAGGACCAATACAGTGAGATAATAGCAACTCTCCTGTATCACACACCTGCTTATGCTGCATGCTTTGCCTGTGTTTGTCCTGTGTGACTTCATTATTTCACACTTATAGCTGAGTAACTGGAGCTCAGAAAAGTTAACTTGTCCAGGGTCACACAGCTCATAAATGACAGAAGCCAGGATTCAAACCTAGATTTATTTGGCTTCAAAACCCATAATCTTTGATTGTGCCACCTTGGTATCTATTTTATCTGAATTCTTGAGTGTATAAGTTGATTCTAGTGAATTACATTAGAGGGTATAAGAGATTCACATAAGGAAAGATATCCAGTATTAATATTTTCCAGGAAATTTCTTCAATACTTGAAGTGGAAGGCTTTAGGAATATAGTGATTCCGCTTTATCTTAAACAGGGCAGGAAAGGAGAAAGAGTGGAACAGCTCTACTTCAAACACCCCACTGTGTCTTGGACCTGTCCCCTAGTTCTTCCCACACCATAAGCTCTGCCTTCCAATTGCATTTATACTCAGAATTATATACTCCCAGTTATATACTGAAATTGTCAGGCAGTGAATATTACAAATACAGCACTAGAATTTTGTACCATTTTACTAAATATATATATATGGAGGGAGGGAGAGACAGAGACAGAGACAGAGACAGAGAGAGATTATAAGGAATTGGTTCATGTGATTATGGAGGCTGTGAAGTTCCAAAATCTGCAGTCAGCAAGCCAGAGACACAGGAGAGCCAAGGGTGTAGTTCCAGTCTGATCCCCAGACCTGAAAATCAGGAGAGTCGTTGGTGCGATGTTCCAGTCTGAAAGCCAGCAGGCTCAGATTTCAAGAGCCAATGTTCTAGTTTGAGTCTGAAGGCAAGAAAAGATTGATGTCCCAGCTCAAGTATTCGGACACTGGTTCATGGCAGAGTCAGTATTTTTGTTTTATTTGGGTCTTCAACTGATTAAATAAGGCCCACCCAAATAAGAAGGGCAATTTGTTTTGCTAAATCTACTAATTTAAGTGTTAATTTCTTTCAAAATCATCCTCACAGACACACCCAGAAAAATGTTCGACTAAACATCTGGTCACCCTGGGGCCCAGTCAAGTTGATATGTAAAATTAACCATCACACACCCCTCTGTGATTTTGTTCAAGTTTGTCTAGTATATACATAAAAGTGGAATTGTATGTGCACACTCAACTTCTCTAGATATTGTCATATTTCTCTCTAAAGTAATTTCCCCTATTTATATTCCCAACACTTTTTCACAAGTTTATATGATATTCAGTTTCCCCTCTTATGAAGTGCTGTTTAATTTCTTCCAATTTTCTATTGGATTGGACATGCGTATTTTACATTTTAATAAGAATTGTCTAAATTCTTGGGAAGAGTGTAACAATTCACATTTTGATCAGCAATGCATGAAAGAATTTCTTCTATGCATCCTTATGAGCAATGAAAATCATCCCTCTTTTTAATTTTTACTAACCTATTGAGTAAAAAGGTACTTTTCATTGTTATATTATTTTAATGTTTTTTTATTAGAAAGGATTATCATCTTTTTGTGTTTATTAGACAAATTGGTTTGTTTTCTTTTGTGAATGACCTGTTCATATATAATGGATAAATATTTAATTTAATATATCTAAACACTAATACGCATTGTTATTAGAAAGAGAAAGCAAACACTGTAGAAAAATGAGCTAGAGATATAAGTAGGCTAAATCCAGAAAATAAAGCGTGAACCCTCCTTGGATTTCCATTTGATTGTGATACATTAGCTTTTCAATGCATTGCTGAAGTCGTCTGGCTTGAAACTTAAAAAAAAATTACATATCTATAAATACACACACACACACACACACACACACACACACACACACACACAGTTTCCAACTGAAATACCCTGAACCTGGCAGTTCAGTGTTGGTAATATTGTAATAAGATTTTTTCTCAAGAATTGGAATCATATATTCATTGGATTTTTATTTTTTACTGCAGATAAGAATTCCAAACATCGATTGAACTGAAATAAATCTGATCTGAACAAAAATAATTTTACCATGATAGTCTGAAATCTATGGTTTATTTGTGACATATATTTGTCCTGAACTAACTTTCAATACATTTTTGAAGAATTGCACAAAGGAATTTTTTTAAATGTCTGAATTAGCAAAAAGAATTTCTTCACTTAAGTTAAAAGCAAGAACTCCTCCTTGTCATTACTGTCTTACCCATTTGCAACTCTAGGTAGTTAGCCCTTACATATTTCTTACATCTCTTTTGATTTAAATATCAATTTTAAAAAGTATGAATGTATTGGTGTATATATAGCTATGTCATAGTCAGTATTGTGCAGTGTTTCTCACTATCACTGATCAGAGAGTTAAGCTTATTCCAGAGGTTAATTATAAATTTTACACCTATAGTTAAAGTGTCAAAATCTGCCTTTTTCAGTCTTAAAGAAAATGAATCTTTTCTCCACGGGTACGTTGGTCAGCTTTGTCACTACGAAGACTGCTTTTCTTTTCATATCCTGTAATAGTTGAAATAAAGCCAAAATAGAAGATTAAGAATTAACTTTTAAGTTTCTGTATACCTGTGTCTCATTATTATTTTATGGCTGCTTTATTATAATACAGAAATTTTGATGACAGCCATAGAAGAATATGTGGACCTATAAAGAAAATATACAAGGAGCTCAAATCAATGAATACATCTAAATCTCTTATTTCCAATTATGCAATTCTATGTACAACAATGAGAAAAACGTGTTATCCTTGAAAAATATACATTTACTAAGTAATGTATATGCTGATATTTCACCAAGGTAAAACTGTATTAATTTATAGAATTTATATTAGGGTAATTGCAAATGTTTGTTTTCATATTTTGAAGAAAAGTTACTAAATTACATTTATAAGTAACTTATTGTTGAATATTGGACTCTAAAATATTCAAGTAAGAATTCTAACTGAATTGTGTTAAAATGAATCTTTTAAGAATAAATAGTAGAATTATGCAAAATTATGTATGTAAAAATATTTGAAGATATTTTTAAGTATAGACTTAGTTAATGTTAAGAAAAGCATCTTTACCGTGTATTAAAATTTAGTGTTTATTAAAATATCAAAATCTGGTATTTATTAAAATATCAGAATCATAATTGGCATCTTTTTTTTGAAAAGAACAATTATTATATGGTTAATAACTTTAGAAATTTTTCCATATAAGTGCATTAAAAAATAAAATAGCCTACCAGCTGTAATTATTAACATTTTATAAATTTAAAACATGTTAATAAAAAAATCAGAAAGACAATCTCAAACAAGGAAATCTTAAAATGTATAGACTTTACTCTGAAAAATTCACTCTCTTGGCATTTTTCACATTTTCAGAAGACCAGTAAGAACTTAATTAAGAACCGATTCCATCTGACACCCTACATAGTTATTACCATATTATCGACTGTATTCATAATGCTGTACTTTATATCCCCATGACTGTTTTGTAACTACCAATTTGTGTTTCTTAATCCCTTTCTCTTTTTCACTCAGCTCCCCAACCCCTCTCCCATATAGCAACCATCAAAATGTTCTCTGTATCTATGAGTTTGTTTCTGTTTTGTTTGTTTGTTTATTTATTTTGTGTTTTAGATTCCACATATAAGTGAAATAATTTGAAAAATAAATATATATATATTAAAAAAAACTGATATCAGGCAAGGGTCCAATGTTTAGTATCAGTGGTTTCTCTACTCTTCCTCTAATCCAGCATCCTACTAATGGACCCTTCTGAGGCCTATGTGCTTGAGAACCTCTGGGAAAGTGTTTCACCACTTTCTCTACTACTAGTGTCCACCACCAAGGGTTTGGACTCAAGTTGTGTCAAAATTATTAGCATTGTTTCCTGTAGCAAAGAATACCTTGGGTGTCCACTAAATGCACAGAGCTACTGTGCTTCTGAAGTGTATGCGGAAGGGGCTGCTGCAATTGCCTGTGAAGTTGGGCTGTCCCTGCTGAGAACCCGGATGTGTCAGTCATATGTCAAGCTCAAGGGCCTTCAGCATTCTGTGCCTCACTATGCTCTTTCAGAGAGGAGAGAATGTTCTTCTCCGGCATTGTGTTGTGTTCCAGAACTGGTCTCAGAGTAGTTCTCTGAATCCTAATACCTAAAGAGTGTGCGTGCGTGCGTGCATGCGTGTGTGTGTGTGAGTGACATTCCGCTAAGTATTTTTTTTCAGAATCTCTTCCCCTAGGATTTGGATACAAATTTTTATATTCTAGGCAAGAAGACAAATCTGAATAGCAAAAATAATGTATATTTTGACAACTGGGGCATTGTTAATTTTATTGAGCAATTAATAGTTGCAGTCATTCTATTATGTATTTTTTTAAGACAAGTTCTTTTCCAGTTTCTTCCTCAATCAATTCCTTGGCACAATCACTTCACTATTTCTCCAGTAATGTGTGTATATATATATGTGTGTGTATATGTGTGTATATGTGTATATATCTGAATGCTGCAAGCCCTGATTCATTATATGTATACTGAGGCAGGTCCCACAAAAGAGGTCATTTTATGAACCAACTTCTATGTATCATTGTCAATCAATCACTGAACTACTGCTTCACAATAGAAATTACTGTTGTGAACTTTAAGATTTTCTATGAAACCATTGAATACATTTGGGCATTTTTAAATACTAATTTAGTGTAAAGAAGAATTGTATAGATTATAAAGCTACCAAGATGTAATGTGGTAGGCACTGTGGGAGAGAAGTTATTATGGGATCTCATTATAACAAATACCAAAATCTGAGTGTTTTGTTTAAACAAAGGTCTTTTAGAAAAATAATATGGTTTCTCTATAGAAAACATTATATATACTGAATTAAGAGCAGAGGTTCTGTTTTCAGACTTTCTCTGGAGATAGGTAGAAATTCTAGCTCTACTATCTTGTTCTACTAAACTGTAGCAAGTTAGTTTTTCATTTATTACGTGTAAAATTGGGATAACGCTAGTTCTTTCTCCGTAGATCTGTCATGAGGGTTAAATGCCTCAGTAAAAAGATGCTGGAGCAAAAATGAAAAACAAGGCCTGCCTGTTACAGGAATCCTAGCATTCTGGTCCAGGTTTGCATGGAACTGTCCAGCAGAGCTGCTGCTGAAATAGAAATGGAATCTGCCACTGCTATATTCACTTTTCTCCCCTTGATGGAAGAAGTAAAAAGGATGCTAATTTCAAAAGATAAATGTCTTTTTGAGTTGATTCTCTTTTTATAAATGTCTCTAATATGTTCTGACTCCTTTTTTATCAAGCTTTCTTCTTCATCAAGTGAATTCTTCTTTCTTACATATTCACTATAGTGAACATATTAAGATTTTATAAAATATAAAAACCATAGTGTTAAGCAGAGACTTTTATATTCCAAAGATACATTGATTTGACTAAATTTAAAAATGTATTTATTTTTTCCAATAAGTACCATATTTCAAAGTTTACACCGAGCATCAATGTTTTAATAGATTTGAGTTTGCCCTAAGAAATGGGCAATACTTAAATTTCTGGGAAGGTACCTATTAGTTTTTGGTTTAAGCTTGACTCTATCATTCTATAAAGAGGTTAATTCTGCATGGTATCATCCCTATTTAATATCCATTTGATGCTTTTTAAATAATATAATATGCTATAACTAACATTGCCTTCTTGAAGGCCATCAAAAATTGGTAAGAGAGGAACTGCCAAATTTCTTTAGGACACACACATGGATTAGAATTCTAGCCCTTCAATTCATCAACATATCCATAGCAAAGGCCACAGTGTGACTGTCCTCTCACATAGTCTTCACACATTCAATTGCATTTGGATTCTATGTGTCTCTTCTCACCCCACCAGGTCAAGTCATGAGCCACCAGGAGACATAGTTATACTTAGACTTGGGTTACTAAGAATCCTTCAGTTTACTTAAATTCTTATAAACATCCATCTATGTTTCTATCTGCTTTTACACTTATGTCTTAAAAGATAGATTAATTTGGAGTATTAATACTTTGCATCAAAATATGTTATTTGTCTGTATGTTAAACCCACTGCATTCTTGTTGATCTGTTATCAATAATCTCTTTAATGACATGCTATTTCACTTATGCAATGGCTCTCTCAGAAACTGAGAAAGTTGACTATCATTTTAAGGTGCCTAAAAACTTTTATTCTGATATTTTCTAAGTGGTATGCTAGTAGATAAAGAAAGAAGTATTTGGACCAAAAACACAACTAGAAATTTTATACTCTTTACTTTCAGTTCCAGACCACATGGGAAATACTTGATTACATTTCTCACATTAAGGGTAAAACCTTCTTATGTATAAAATCCCTTGATATTGTATCAATTCAAACTTCACATTTTGGATAATTGAGAATTGATAATAACTGGGAATGAAAGATTTCCTATGAGATTCTTTGTTTCTCCTAGTTAAAAAAAAGGGGGGAGAAGAGGGTGAACTAAAATTTTTAAAAGTTTTCTCTTTTCTAGATCAACAATTTGACTTCTCCTAGTGGCCTATGGAAGGAAATACAGACGGATTGTTTTGGAATTGCAAAGTCATGGCTGCCACAGAGCAATGCTTTTTATTTTACATCGTCAGCCATGTTTGCCCTTCCGTTGACATAACTATCATGTCTACCTTCCAACTGAGAATTTAATACTAGGAGGATCAATGGATCTGTTCTGTTTCTTCCACTGATTCTACAGATGACCTTCGGGAGAACTTTTGTACCTATTGTTTTGAGGAATTTGGTGCCTCTTTTTTCAAAATAAGGAAGGTAGAACATCCTTAGAAGCTAAGTAGGGATTAATGAGACCTCACTAGTAAAGTACCTCAAGTCTAAAGATAAAGGGCAAACAATTATCTTTTCCAAACTAAGCGATTCGTTCTATGAAAGCCTCCACATATATCAGTTGATTCATATCTACCTAAATTCAAGAGGTCATCTGAGGATAAAACGTTTTCATTTTTTTAACTTCTTGATTGTAAGGAAAGAAATAAAAAGTTTCATGCTTTTATGTACATAGCCATTTATCTCAGTATAAATTAAATGCTTCCCATTGGAAGTAAATGAAAGAGTAAGATTTTTATCACAACTGTTCAAACAAGATGATATTTTTGTCAGAGAAAGTAGAAAGAGATTTTAAACTTCTTGCCCTTTGTGAAGAAATGTGAAGTTGCTTTCATTTCTATTGGCATTTTACTGAGCAGACTCTCTTCACTCTAAACTAGAGGTCACAATTTGTTTTGAATTTGAGCTGGAAATAAGATAACAAATATTGCCTAGGGCTTTATGGGATGCCTTTTATCTCTGAATTAGATTAGACAGTCAGGAACTATTGCAAATCCTTTATCATTTTGTTTTTAAGCCCCCCAAAATCAAAAGCTGTGCATACAGGCAAAGTACATTTAAAAGTTATCATTATACCATAAGGGCACCATACACATATTTTCCTATATTACTCAATTTATGTGGGAAAAAAATAGAAATCTTTGTCTTGTATATCCTAATTTTTAACAATCATAAGTTTTTGCTTTTATAGGTTATCATTTTCAGGGCAGGGTGTGTAGGGGTATAAACTTTAGTGTTATTAGAGAAAAAAAGTTTTATTGTTTTTTCCTTTTCATTGGAAAAATTCATGTTAATTATTTCTCTGCACCTGCCTAATGGGGCTGAAGTAATTCAATTGCCATATTGTTGTAGATTGTTGCTTTGTGTAATGTATCATCCCTGCTGTTCCATTAAAAAAATTCTGTACTCTTCCATTATTCAGCAAGGCCTAATGATTATTCCAGCATTTGTACATGCTACACTGTTATTTTGTTTTTAACTGACTTCACTTTTTAAATTAAGCACATAGGTTTTAATACTGTTGTTGAAAAACCTGATTTTGTCATTATCAGCATTTGCTCCCATATGCATTCCATACCTATTGACATTTTATTTAGATTCTGTATAAATAATACAGCAATATTTACATTGAAGTTTATCATCAACTCTAACATTGCTTCATGTCACATATTATTGATATGTAGTGGTCTGCAGAATATTTTAAAAGACCAGTTATTCTGTTTAAAGTATGTTTTAAAACTGAATTATTAAATCTTTCATTTGCAAATTAGAAATAAAAATTGATTATTTTTAAATGTGTAATAATCTTTCAATGAAAAGAAGACATTTTATCTCATCAGTTAAATATGATCACGTGTAACAAGCACACATGGTTATATGATGTTGTTGTTTGTTTTCAGTGAGACATAAAATTATGGTTTTTACACATTTAAAAAATTAACCATTAATGGTAATATTTTGGAGGAAAATTGTTTTATTTATTTAATTTATTTAAAATACTATTAAAAATAAATTCTTTAAAAATATTAACTGATCGTAGACGATATTCTTTTAAGCATAGCATAGTACCCTAAAATAAAATAATACCCTTGCAAAACCCATTGAAATGTCTCCTTTAGAATGACATCTCAGTCATTTATCACAACACAAGATAATGAAAAATGGGCATAGACAAAATAAGTCAAGCTTTATTTAGCTGAGATGTTAGAAATTGCAGAACCGAAAGGAAGAACTGGAAAGAAAACAAAATAATGGCAAATTTTAAGATAAATAAATGTTTTTTAAAAACTATATGATAATGTTTTATGGATTTCACATCTCTCTGAACTCAAATCTGCCACAAATACAGCTCGTAAAACTATAAATGGCATAGATATACTTTATTTGGGAAAGGGTTGACATGAGAACTCTTATTTCCACTTTGCCATTTTCGTTTTGTTAGTGAACATGAATGAATGACTGAATAGGAGGGTGAATGAATAGGGCACATGGGATTTGTCTGCCATTTGGTCATCTGAGGGACAGAGGACAAAGATTTCAAAGTGGGCCCTTCTGCCCTTGTTCGGTGCAGCTTCATTGCCGCGGTCCTGACTGTTGATGAGCCTGCTGGCTGGGATTTATGTTCAACCCCTCCTTATGCCTTGGTGTGCCTGACCCAGCTCTATTAGCATAACTTCCATTCCCAGTGACAACATGAATAAAAGATGACTGGTGTGACCTCAGAAAGTGCCAAGATAGTATTGATGTAATGAGCCCAATATCCACTGTTTTATGCATTGCCATACAATAGCAATCTTAATAAAAGGTTAAACAGCATTATAATGCATGTTTCTTTGATGTCTCTCTGACTCACTAACTTAACTTTTTCATTCATTGTTGCTCTTTTGATGATCACCAATAATCAAAAACATTTTTTTCCTTTATTTTGGTGAGCTTAAAACAAAAAAAGATAAACAAGAAAAGTTTTGCTTTTAGAGTCGTCTCGATTTCAGAAAAGAACTTTTCTTTTGCTTGGCTTTGGTTTCAACAGAAACTACTATTGTTAATAGACCAAAAAAATTACTGCATGTACTCTGACTTGAGTATCCCATTTTGATCTCCTGAATTCTTCAGTATCACTTCATCTTTCCGGTTTCCCACATTTTTTCTGATTGTGAAAATCTATAAAACACAGTCTTATTGCTGGAAGCCCCTCAATACCAGCCTTGTGCTGAATTTTCTCCTTTTCACCTTGATATATTTTAAAAACCTATAATGTGTGAAATCTTAGACACAAACATTCTGATTATCTTGCTCTGAAAAGCCAATGAAAAGAATTGGAAATGTGCATAGGATATTATTAGGGAATCCCTGTTTCTTGAGCTTTTTGACCAAAAACATCAGTCAGTTAAAACTTTCATCGCCCTTCTCCTTAACTATGTAAATAGGCAGTAAGTAAAAGGGAGATGAGAACATAACAGGCACATGACTAAAGTAATATCACACCTTGCCAAGAACATCCTTTATTATATTTTTCTTTAAAAACAAAAGCACAACACTAATGTTCACCCTTTTTAACAACAAAGAGAAAACAGTGTGCTTTTTATAACTTTTTGTAGATTGCAAATCACAGTTGCTCTTATAATATTTTTGCTTTTTTGCAAGGCCTGCTACTTAAATGATCTGAAAATATGACAATATGTTAACAGCTAACACTCTGTATGTCTTTAGGCCTTATCGGTAGATTAAAAATTATTTGGAAACAAGCAATTGCTGGAACAACCTACTACTTCAAACCTCAGATTTACTGCTTGACACATTAGTTGTGTCATTCTGAATTTTGAAAGGGCGATGGTGAAGCAACAAACAGGATATAAATTTTTCAAATGTCTACCACATTGCCTTGATCATATCATGTCTTATTGGTGCATTGCATATCCAACATAACAGAAAGAGATCAGACGTGATTTGACATGACATTGCTCAAGTAGACACCACTGTCAAAGATGCGATATGATAGTTTCAGCATATCAAGATGTAAGGTTAATTAGACCACATTTATTGGGGCTTTTAGTTGTTAGAAAACAAACCAACTTTATATTTGCAGCGTCTATAAGATCCTTGAATAATGAGAAAAATATGTAGTATTCCTATAGCTACTGAAGACTCATGGGTGATTTATTTATTTATTTATGAAAATTTTAACAGTGCTGCTTCATTCGCTGCCCTTCAATTGGTTAGTGACTCCAATAAATGATAGCTGATGAAGTTGCTTGTATAGGAAAATTTGTAGAAAAATGGAGATTCTCCTAATCATAGTAAATGGACATTTGATATTTCAAAGGAGCAATAGGAAGGAATCAGGACTCTATAACTCACACAGTGATGTGGATTATTACACCATTTAGAGAAGGCTACTTGATAGAGACTAAGCAGATACAAGCAGAGCCTTACAAAACCCATAGATTTCCAGAAAAAAAAAAAAAAAAAAACCTGGCTGCTCAAAAAATTGAAGCAGATGTCAGATGCAAGCAGCTGTGGCCTGGAAAATTCAACAAAATTCCAATATTTAAATTGCTTCTCTGGATAAAAACTGCTTGATAGCACAATTTCAGATTTGATCTGGACTGCCAGTGGACCATCTGCGTAAAATGAAAGTAATCTGCTGACACTGTCGATACAGGTAGGCGTCAGCATCATTTGGTCAGAAAAAGAATGCCGCTAAGATGCTTTCTGGAGCTTGCCAGGACGGTATTATGGTAGTTAACTCCAATTTTAGAATAGTAACCACCAAAATAGAGATAAAAAGTATCTCTATTTTTTAAAAGTATGTGTTTGCCTCATTGTTAAAGAAATTTTTCCAAAAAAAAAAAATCATCAAAACAACAACCTTTACTCTAATTTTAGGTTCAAAATGGAATATTCCCAGCTCTAAAGAAAAAGTGCCCATCAATCTGTTAAATCTGATCTTGTGAGAATGATGAAAATCATTCTCTTAGTACTGTGTGGACTAAGAAGCAAATTGTTAGACAAGTTGTGAGCTTTAGAAAATCGGTATCACAGGCAAAGGAGTAACACCCTGAAAAGTTACTGAATGCACTTTTTATTTTACTCATCTATGTTTTGTATAGAATAAACATATGTAGATGCTGAAATGTTGCCCACAAATAGGTCAGCTTGTGGCGGAAGTCTTTCATAATTCAAGATATATCAGCCTGGGCAGTAGCTGAGAATGAGAGCGAGTAATCAAAAGTGACCCAAACATTGACACCAGAGTTTCCAGATGGTATAGAAAAAAGTCCATGATTTATGATTGCCGGTGCAGTAAATAAATCTAAAACAATAGGCGTGGATGGGAAAGCAGTCACAGCTGACCAAAAGAGCAGTTGTAATGCAACCCACAGAAAGCTTGGTACCAGAGTAATTGACATAGTCGTCAAATCAATTTCCTAGGGTGCAGACACTCAAGCACTCAATCTGATTCTGTATGCTGCACAACACTTGGATTATACAGCTGCCTCTAATTCAGATAGCCTTCGCTCAATATGAATCCAATTCAAGGAACTAACTGTCTAGAAGTGAACGATAATTATTTAGGCTTCCTTGTGCAGGTTTACTGTTTTCTAGTCAAATTGCTCTCTTTTGGAATTACATGCATTTCATATTAATTAACATTTAACTGATATTTTTTCTCCTCCTGTATCACCAAACAAAATTATATCCCCAAAACCCAGAGTTTTTCCTCCTAGGGTACCAGTGGGATGCTGTCACAGGACAGGATGGGCCTATGAACAATATGTGATTCTTTACATTGACTGTGGAATCAGCCACTTTGTTGCAGATGGGCAATACCCATGTGGAGGAGGATGAATGGATCGATCCATTTATTTATTTATTTTTCTGTATTTCAATTCAACGTGATTCAAAGATAGGACTGAATAAGCTTTTGCTGCATATAATGTCATTGGCTTTCATTCATTTTTCATTCATCTAATGTTTATAGAATGTCTGCAGCACATCAGATACTTGATTTGACACCGGAGTATCGAGATAAGAGACAAAGGCTCTGCCTTGGAAAAACTCACAGCTCAGAGAGCTGATGAGATAGGTAAAGAATCATGTGAGAAGAATTAGAGAGAAAACACAGAGAGCGGAAGGGAGGCACAGAGGAAGCCCGTACCCCAGCCGTAGGTAGGGTGAGATTGGATGAGCAGAAGGGGAAGGATTTTGGAAATGCCAACACTTCCATTAGACTTGAAGGATGAAGAAAATTTTGCCACATCAAGAGAGGATTGATAATACTCTAGGAAAGCCCAACATCAAAAGAACATGGCATTTTCAGGTAGCCAAATACTCTTCAGTGCGGCTGAAACGTAGAGTTTGACAGCAAAGGCAGTGGAAAGTGTTGAAGAAAGAGAAGGAGAGAAGAATGGAAAGGAAGGCGGAACACATGGGTGGGAAGTACTTTAGAGCTTACATCAACACTTTCGCTCACTGTTTTTCACTTGATGCCACGGCAGCTGATGAGAACATGATTGCTCCTATTCGAAAAAAGAAAAAAGAAAAAAAGCACGGATCAAGGTTGAAAGAGGTTGGGTCATTTACCAAAGTCACATAGCTGAGAATTAGGCCCAGATCTATCAGCCTTAAAGACCACATTCCGAACACAGCATCCATCACTTGGCTTCTCAGTCAAGAGGTTCCCTTGGTACTGTGCTCGGTCACTTAGGACGACTTTCAAACTTTTGGAAAACAGAAGGGGACATTGATGGTGCTGACAGCAGTATGCAAGAAGGTGAAGGAGAAAAAGTAAGTAAAATAAAAAGTAGACTAAAAGAAGAAGAAGGAAAGAATGCATATTAATTTTAAAACACTGTAAAGACAAAACAAGCTGGCCAGTACCCTCTGGGAAGAAGGTAATTCCACTGGGGCTGCACGGTCAACAGAATTTCTGTTGTTGTAAAAGATCTTTGAGAGAACAGATTAGAAGATGATAAATCACATCATTAACAAGCTATTTGTTTGCTATTAATTTCACATTCTATCTTTAGAAATAGGGAAAGCTGAAGGGTCAGGGAAAAGATAACAAGTTGATTATGGGTGCAAAGTGGCTGAGACGTCATCGAGTGCGAGATGGAATCAATGAGTCAGGATAGGACAAAAGTTAATAATATTAAAGAAGAAATCCATGAAGACGAAAGAGAAATGACAGGAATTGGGACACAGAACACAGTCTGAGAAGTGAATGAGAAAGAATAAAGAAAATAGCACAGCTCACAAAAATAAAAGGACTAAAACAGAAGAAACAAAAATTACATTGAGAAGAAATTTAAAGTGGAAAAAAAAGGCAACTATCGAATTAAACCTAGGTTATTTTTAAATGAAACTTATTTTATATATAGTTTTAAATCAATATTGCCAATTGCAGAAAAGATAGTAAAACGGAGGGGGAAAATCTTCTATTGTACATATCTAAATAATCACAGTTTGTATTTCGATGTACTTCCAGTCATTTTTCTCCAGATACTTGTACATAATTGTGAACATAATGTAAGAAATTTTAGTTTACTTTTTCTTCTTGTATGTTAGAATAAATATTTAAAAAGCTATATAATCAGTCTTTATAAATGTTTCCTTTCAAGCATGATTTAATGACATTGGAAAATAGCATTCTGTTACGTCTTTGAGAATAAATATTTTAGATAATGGATAATTTCCAGATGGATGAGATTACACATTTCTTTTATTTTAATTTAAGATTTTTATGGCTACAGAAACAATTGCACTCTCAAAGTTAAAAAATATTTAAATGTAACTAATATTATAAATTATAACAAATAAAATAAACATGAATTGTATGCATAGGTATTTTCTATTTTGTCTAGTAATTCAAAGAAAGGAGATCTATTATTCTCTGTCATGTGCCATTGAGTGAACTCCGACTCCTGGCAACCCCATGAATGCGTGGCGTCCAGTGTCCTGTCTTCAGCAGCCCTGCTCAGCTCCTGTAGACTCATGCCTGTGGCTTCTTTGATGGAATTGATCCAGCTCATATTTGATCTTCCTCTTTTCTTGCTTTTCTTGCCTTCTGTTTTACCCAGCATTATTGTCTTTTCCAAAGAACCCTGCCTCCTCATGATGTGCTCACGGTAGGACAGCTTTAGTTTTGTCATTTTGTCCTCCAGAGATCATTCGGTATTAATTTGCTCTAACACCCACTTTTCCGTCTTCCTGGTGGTCCAGCGTCTCCGTAGAGCTCTCTTCCAATGCCATCTTTCAACTGCATCAATTTTATGAAGATGATTCAGAGGCAGGTTGGACTATATGGCCCATGTTACCCACATACATGATTTATGCTTAGCATCAAGATGCCTGCAAGGTGAAACAGGTGTGCCATGAGAAATGCATGGACTTCTCTTTATTTATGCAGAAATGTAAAAATGCACAAAGCAGATAGTTCTGAAAGCACTTAATCCTCTATTCTGTCTAATTAAACATCTGGGATCACTGTAGCCCTTTGGCATATCTCAGTAGTTATCAGATTCAAATATACTGACATTCTAGTGGCATAGGAATTTGAAACCTATGATAGATGTACTTGATCAAATTAATTTTGTCTAGTTCTAAAACAAGTTTCATTTGTTATGATTGTGATAAACCATTGCCAAAATTAATTAAACATTATCTTACAGTTTCTAGAACAGTTAAATTATGATTTCAAGTTAAGTTTCCATGAAACATATCAGATTATTCTTTATCTAGCACACAGTTTATCAGAGAAAGAGAATGACACCACTAGCATTTTTAAAAAGTGTGGATGACATGATCTTCTGAAACCCCCAAAGGAGACAACTTATTAGTGAGATAATAATCTATTCTCAGTGTTTGTATTGAAATGCACTACAAAAAAAAAAAAATGAGGCTATTCAAATTATTGTGGTATACATTGGGGGAAACAACTAGAAGAAAAGAAATATGAAAGTATTTGGGCTATTTGGATCACTAGATTCAAGGGTCTGGATAAAGAAACTCATTTGAAAAAAAAAAATGCCTTTGAAATGTGCCTGCTTCTCAGGAGAATTCCATCACCACAAAATGGCCACTTCAGTGGTGCAGTTAACAAAATTTGTTCCTGTTACATGCCAAACACTGAGCAAATGGAAGTAAAGAAAATAAACATAGTCATTGCTCTCATGGAGCTTTGATATGACACATTTTCGACATTTTTTTCAGAATAAGTAGTCAAATTCATTTGATCATACACAAAGAAAGTACACGAACTACAATTTTCTGACACGTGTATATGTACAACAATTTGCTGGATTGGTTGTAAAAGAGGGAGCATTACCAATATTTAGAATTTTATGTGAGAATAATGATAAACAAGAACCCTAAACCTGGAAACATTCTGACTCTCAAATTGCACATCTAATTACCTTGGTTGAATTTTTTGATATTAAAAAACTTTGGACAATTTTTCAAGGAAGAATTTCTTTTTGACCCATAGCATTTTCTACAATATTTGGCAATTGTATTTTATATCCATCTCCTTTTCTTCAATTTTAATATATTGATTCAACTGAAAGAACACATGTTTAAACTAATGAACAACATAAAAGAAATGTTTGAAAGCATCATTTTGTTATTTTTAACTTATATTACCTATTTCTCTCAAATGAATACCTTAACTTCTAAAGCCTAGGAACAATGAAACATCTTTGAGGTAAATGCGAATAATCTAATAATTAACCCCCAATTTTTCAGCACTAAACGTGAAAGCAAAATGAATGAGCATTAATGACAAAAGAAATTCCAGACCCAGTAGTCCCTATGATATCAAGACTTTTCCTCTCTTATCAAGAAATGTATCTAGTATATTTAATTTTTCAATGGGGTTTGTTTTAACGGAAACTTCTCTAACTAGTTTTTCATGAGTGATGATCATGACAGTGTTGCTTTTAAAGCTCAAGCTGAGAAATGACTTCTTGTAACTTTTTTTCTGTCCAATTGACATAACACATTTGTGGGAAGTAGATGACTAGCCTGTAACCCTTGCCAGTGTCTGGTTTCAGGAGCATTGCTTACTATGGAGTAGCTGGTAAACACTTTCTACTGATGCAGCTACTGAATCTAATTGTCAAACCAGTTCATCATCTTCCTTTTGCTAATAGCGTGTGTTACAAAATAAGAATATGAGAAACTAGGTGCTTCATTTATCTTGCTCCCTATGCTTAGAGTGGGGTGCCTCAAGCTGTCACCACGACTTAGTAATTTAATTACGTTAAATGTAGAATTGATTCAATTGTTCAAATGTACAATTTGAGCAAACAGTGACATTTGTCTTTTCTATGAGACAAACAAACAAAATAGATGAGTCAGTGGGTACTTTAAAAAACATTTTTCTACCATGATCATAACATTGACATATTTCCAGGAGAAAATTAATTTTTATAACTCAAGTGACGTATTAACGAACATGCTTACATGTAGACATTTATAGTACATGTGTCATGTACATGTACATGTGTAGTGAGATGATTTCTTTGAAATGAGAAGCCTACCATGTGTTGCCATACTGTCTGGGGAATAAGAGGTTATAAAATGCATCTAAAAGAAGCCAAGTGATTAGCTAAAATATTAATTAAATCAGAAAAATAAAAATTCAAGATTTATTTTATTTTATAAATCTTTTGCTGAGAACCTGCACACAAAGAAAACGTGACAGGAACTCTCAAGGGTGTTCAGGTGACTGTGGAGAAGATGCAGGGACAAAAGTAAACACAGGGAGACTTCACTTACTTAGAAGCAGAATGCACCGGACTCACCTCTTTACAGAGATAGCGCCTCCCTCTGGAGCAGAGGGCAGGCTTGTTTGTTGTCCAGAATAATAAGAATAATGTCTCCCTCTGTGGCGAAGTTTGGAAGTTTGCTTGGTAAGAGGTTTGGGTTCCCTAGCTCAGGATTCCTCAGCTGTGATGTAAACCCATTGTTTCTGAAACATTTACCTGTCACCCCAGAGGGACTTGGGGGTCAAGAAGAGCCAAACCTGAAGCTCACGCTGCTGCAGTGCTATAAATAATAAAGTTTGAGAATCCGTGAAAGTGGTGGGCTAACTTGTTAGGTGCAGATAGGACAAAATCTCTGATCTTTCACAGTTTTGACACTTCCCTGTATGGTTTTTTTTTTTCTTATGTAAGTTTAATTTTTTTACTCTTCAAACTGAAACAGTTTACTTATATTATTCTAGTATCTCGAATTTCCTCCCCCTCCTCTTTCTCTTCCACCTTTTCATTCTCTTTCTTTTCTGCACAGTCCAGTTTCCACATCTGATTGATGGCATTTTCTGTACCATCTCTCTTACTCTCCAAGCTCACTAAGGCCTTTGCTGACAGCAGCACTAGGCCAATAGGTGTATTTACAATGTGCATTCTGCCTGTGCTCAAGCAACACCAACTGTAAAGAATTCAATTGGTTAAATAGTTTTCCCTCGTGAATACATATACGATGGCTCCATTCTCTCTGAATAGGGCTCCCATCAACAACGCAAATGGTCTAGAAAGGAAGAGAAACCTCTGTCCTTGGATGAGGTTATAACTAATCGAACGTGGAGTGCATTGCCACAAACAAGGCAGTGTCTTTTAGGGTGCTAGGGTTTCCCCCCCGCCCCACTTTTAATACAATGACCAAGAAGAAGCAAATGTATAGAATATAAGCACGTGGTATCAGACATTAGAAAGAACATTACTTATGATAGAAAATGCCTGCATAGGTCATACAGCTGAGCACAAGTGCCACACATCAAGCCACATGTGAATGATTTGTTTCTCTAAAGGACATTAAGGTATCATCCCAGGGTGATTGACATAAGGTGATTCGGCACACAAAAATATAATTCTGAGATTGCTTAAAACAGACTATAAAAGTACAAGAACTAAGTTTCAGCTCAGAAATACCCTGGGCCCTTGGTCTTTTAGTATTCTACACAGACACTATGGAGGAGTTTCGAACATCATTCTTCTCAGTGTGGTATGATGTTATGTTTAGTCAATGTGTGAAATCTCTGCAGAAAATAGATGGGAGAGAGAATGCAATTTCATTCTGCAGAAGAGTTCCTCTGAGCCAAGGAAACAGGCACAAGCCATGAGCCTGAATAAAACCAGGTGATAATAATCAGGCTATTCCATGAAGTAGCTCTATATGCTTAGGTGATTCTTCTGGTTTCGTCTGGTTTTATTTTCCATAGACAGTGTTGGATTTCCCACATTCAGGTGTTGTATGCTCTTAGCCTTTTGGAGTTTACTGATCAGGAAGATGAAAAGAAGGTGACGATGCCTACAAGAGGACATAGAGGCACTTCAGGGCCTTTCTGCAATGTGGTCCTTGGAGTCTCGGCCCCGAGATGACAGTAAAGAGGCCTTATATGAGGTGAATTGGTACCTTCCAAACTAATATCCATTAGGTAAGTTTTTGTTAGCTTATTTTGCATTCTATTCTAGAGCAAAAGATCATCACATTAATAAGTCCCAAGATGTTTGTAAATGGGGCAGAGTTATTACAAAAAAATAAGTAAATGAATAAATCAGGAAGCTTTTACAAGTTCGATAATTTTCTAACTCTTCTTCAATGTAAGATTAATTTAGATCCTTTTATGAATACCTCTTCCCCTTATCTAATACAGGGATCCTCACAGTATATGATTCCAGCTTGGGGCAAAGAATTTTGACCACAGCACGAGATATAACTAAAGGGCTCCCTCTCAATTTGGCTTGAAGACTCTGAGAACTTACCCACAGAACAGAGAATGCCCTTCTAAATTAGCCGTACTATGTGGTGGATCTGACCCTGAAGAATTTCATATCTATAATTTTCCCTTCAAAAATGACAGTTATAATCAAGGTCATGACATTTCCTCCTAACAACACACAATTGATTCCTCACTTCTGTTTTGTTTTGAAAATGCAGAACAGGCATTCAGGGGCTAGATATCAATACCATGAAAAATGGAAAGATGTCAGAAATAACCATTTGCAGCTGGCCATGTGCCTGCTCTAAGAGCTGGTTACACAACTCAGCAAATACATGGCATGCACTTGTCTAGAGGAAGATGGAATGCAAATAAATTATTAAGCTTTTCTTACTGGTGGATGGGGCATTTTCACATAGACTGCAATGCGTGTCATCACATACAGCAAAAGGATAAATAGGCTTGGACCGACTTGAAGAAAATTGATAGTGACTTTTACATCCTTATTCATAACCACTTCATTCCAGATTAAGAAAACTTCAAACAGCAATTTCTATAATAATCCTATAGAACTCTTTACAGATCTCCAAAATCACCAAAATAGACACACACACACACACACACACACACACACACACACACACACGCACAGGCAGAAAATAAAAACACAACCACTGATTAGAAATAAGAGCTTTAATTTGCTGGCTCAGACATTTGCTGAATAGTCAAAGTAGACTGAATTTTAAAGGTGGTGAGTGAGGCAGGTTGACTAGAGGGTTAAAGATGAAAACTTTTTGTATATTATTCTTATTATTCTGTGCTAAGGACATCTGAATGGCTTTTTCATTCTTATGAGCTACCCTATTCCCCCTCCTTCGGTCACAGATGTCTATCTGCCTCTGCCTATGTTAACAAAAAGAGGTTATCTGAGACAACAATCAGCAGGAGAGCCACGATTTTGATTTAGGATAAGGAAACCAGAGAGGCTGGTCAAAAATGAGGCCTAAACAAATATATAATATTCCTGTTTTAAAGAAACAGACAGAGTGAAAACTGTTAAGACATAGGTCCAGGAGCAAAAAAAAAGAAAAAAAGAAAAAGAAAAATAGAGGAAAAAAACCCCACTGTACTTTAGTGTAGAAAATGTGTCAGGAATTGAAAATGGTAGAATGTAAAGAAAGTGTTGGGAGTCCATCCTTTTGATGCAGAGCAGAGAAGGCCATAAAGAAGGCATTTCAGAGAAGCCTAAAATCAACTCAAAGCAAGACCACCAAGCTGACTTTACGTCCTGCCCTTTGCATTCTTTTTTTCTGTAAGGGAGCGTGTGATGAGAAAATATTTTTATAGAGTATCTTGCCGGTAATAGTTATCCAACAAATCTTATTTGAATCTGTATATGCATGAGGGATTCGGAAAGTTTTATTTTAGTTTTTTAAAAAATTCTTGCCTAGAGATGAAGACTTGCTCTCAATTTGAACTGTGTAATTATACAAAGTAATAGATCCTATAAATATAACATTTCAGGGCATGAGAAGGTATACGTTCTCTACGTTTGCAATTATCTTTAGAAGCACCAGAATGAAACCTAAACTGTAAATTTCTCAATATGACCTCACCAATTAGATATATATATTAAAGTAAGTGAGAGGTGATTTTACCTAGGGATCGTCCTACCCTGACTAGCAGTGCTGGATTCTGTAGAACGCATACAGGATATGAAATCATAATGTCAGAGGGAAACAAATCCGGGTATCCTGAGAGATCTATTTCCTCTCTGCTCAGTAACTTAGTCAAAAGCTGGCTCAGTGGAAGTGACTCAGCTGAACTGCTCATCCGAGAGGCCGAGTTCAGGAAGCTTCATTTTCTAAGACTATTTCTTGGGCCAAGACACTCCCTCTGTGTTCTCTGTCCTTCGTAGAGCTGGGTCCCTCTCGTGCATTAATGTCCTTGGTGAGTCCTGTTCAGCTCTACCTGGCTGTGGATTCTGAGATCATCAGCACTAGATGACTTTGTGCGTTTTTCTGCTTCGTAGCTAATAATTCTTTTCCCTGAACCTTATCTTGTGTTCACATCTTGGAATGTTGGTGGTGGTTTGTGTGTCCAGCCCCCTTTTGAAACAACAGCTGTAGGACCAAGTTGACAACACTAAACTGATAAATATCTGATTTTCCTTCCTCGGAAGTTGGGTGGCTGCTGTCCCAGACCCTCGGTCCTGGTCTTGAATCTAATTTGCCTGTGGTCTCTTTTTCTGAGTCCAGTTGGCACTGCTTTATTACAGATAACCTGGTGGATCTGTGCTTGTGTGTGTTTTACTCCATTACTTTAATAATTAAAAAGAAAACACACTAAAAAAGTGCTTTATGTCAGGTGCTCTTTTAATTGCCTTATGCGTATTAATTAGTTTAGTCCTCATGACAGCCTTATGGGGTAGGTAGGATTATTATTTCCATTTTAAAGATGAAGAAAATATGCTACATAGAGCTAAGCACTTTGCCCGAAGTCACCCAACCAGGAAGGGGCAGAGTTTGGGCAGGTCCGGCTTGGTGCAGAAGGCCCGTCTCTTAACTTCTAGTTTATGCTGTTTCCACTTGCTATGCTGCTCCCCACACTAGTCTTTTATTTCTTTAAAAATAAATAAATAAACAAACAAACAAACCCACGGTATAAAATTCAAAATGTACAAATTACTCTGCAGAACGAAGTTCTTTCACGGCCTTGTCTCCCAGCATTCAAGTTTCTTTCTGTAAAAATAACCATGGCTCTTGTATCCATGAATATTCTTTCAGAAATGTTCTATGTAAATATGAGTAAATACAGCATATATATATATTTTTCCCTTTTTAATGCAAATTTCAGCTTACCAAATACATATTTTCACATCTTAGGTTTTTTCCAGTGAATTTTGCAGCTCTTTTATAGTAGTTTATAAATACTGATTCATTCTTTTTAAATAGCTGAATACTTTTCTCACATATGGGTGCAACAAATGTATTTGACCAATCTTCTATTAACTTATACAATTAAGTTACAGCAAGTCATTTGCCGTGCATAGCATCCTACACGTGAGGTTGCACATCTATGAATTTTCAATTGAATACATTTCTAGAAAAGGAATTCTTGAATTTAAAAATATCTGTATTTAAAAATTTTTATTGCCAAATCGCTCTCTTTAGAGGGTTGCATTAATTTGCATTTTTGCCAGTACTGCGATTCAGTGTCTGTTTCTCCATACCCTTGCCACTGGACTTTGCCAATGGACAATTAGATCTTTGCCATTTTAGGAGGTGAAACAATATCTCATTGTAGTTTCAGTCTGAATTTTTATTTAAGCATTTTTCCTTTTCCATGAATTGTTTTTCATATATTTAAAAAAATTTTCTATTCTATTGTCACCTTTATTTATGTATTTGTAGGTAACTTTTCTATATTAAGGGCTGGCACGTCGATAGTCTAAAATTGTAATTATTCTTTCTCAAGTTAGTATTTGTCTTTTGACTTTATTTTGAATCAAAAAGGAATTATTTTTATATAGTTATTCAATCATTTCTTTTAATGACTTCCAGGATTTATTTCATACTTAGAAAAATCTTATATTTTCTGGAGTTAAAAAACATTTTTTTCTAATAATTTATGGGTGCATTTTTTTTTTACATTTATACCTTTGATCTAACTAGAATTCATTTCTGAATAAAAAGTAGTGAAAACCTTTTTTGTTTTTTTCCCGAAACAGCTATCCTGTTCCGTTGCTCTACCACTATTTTTTAAAAATAACATTGCTTTCCTGTTTTGAAATATTGATTGTATCATAAATTTTTAAATGCATTTGGGTACATTTGTATATTTTCTATTCTCTTCCATTGATTTGTGTATTCATGTGTCAGTGCAAAACTATTTTAAATGTTCTCACTTTATGATACATTTTGACATGTGAGGGCAAGTCACTTCTCATGGCTCTTCAGAATGTTTTAGTTATTATTGCTAGCTAAAATTTTCTGTATAAATTTAAGAATTCACTTATCTGATTTAGAAAATGGTATTTTTTTTTAATAGTCACGTAACTTTATATATTAACTTAGGCAGAATTGACATCTATATGTTAAGGTATCTATAATGTTTGATGGTATTTCAAATATAAGACTTTCCAATTTAAATATCCTTTTGTACTCTATGGTAACATTTCACCAATATTTTTAAGATCACGAACATTTCTCTTTACATCCTGCCAAATATTTCATACATGTACTACCACTAAAAGCGTGGACTTTTTGTCCATTATATCTTCAAAGTGGCTGGTTTTGTATATGAAGGGTATTTATTTTTATGTTAATTTATTTTTCTTTTACTTCTTTCTTGACCTCTACTCATGAATAATTTATATGCTATTAATTGCCATTTCTTTTCCGAGCTTTCTTATCTTGTTTTGTGCTTTTCTATTAGAAACATACTCTACTAAGTTTTTTGATTTCTGGGAGAATGTTTGATCATAGTTTTTATGTTTTATGGCAAAGATTTTTTTCTGTTAAATGTTTTTTGTTAGCCATTTGTTTTTCCTTCCTTGCCTCTGGTTGTATGGGTGTGGGTTTGTTATCTTTGTATAAATATGATTTTTTTTTCCATTATCGTTAATTATTAGAGGTATAATTTCTTTCTGACCAGCTATTTTTAGGAGATTTATGTCACAGAGGGCAATGGCCATATTTTAGACTAGTAGAGATTCTTCTTATGAAACAGAATCATGGCGTAATTTTTTTTCCTTAGGCTGTTCACAGCATGGAGATCACTCAGCCCGACCTCTTTGACAGATGGCTTTCTGCAAATATGACCTGTCTGTGTGATTCTTAATTTCTCCTCAGGACCAAACCAAGTCCAGGTATGCTTACCAGCTCATACAGGTAATTTTTCTTGTCATAATGAGATTTCTGGTTTCGAGCATTCACCCTGAAAGAGTATACTGTGCTAGCTTTTTCTGAGATCTGCTGTCATAGGAGTCTTCTCTCTTTATGTCCTTAAACCTCTATTTAATTTTCACTGTTTTGATAGTCCTTGTTCTGTTTTTGTAGTTCAAAATTTTAGCTGTATCTTAGTTTCACTGAAAATCTAAAGTCCATCCTTGTTTTATATTTTCTTTATTACTTTAGGATATTTTCCAAGAGGGAAGACAAATGTTAAATTTACTCCACCCTATCTAACACTTTTTATGGACTGGACTTGTAGCTACACAAAACCCAAAACAATAAAACATGTGCTATTGATGGGCAAATAATAATATTTTATCAGATGCACTATTACCTTTATTATTAAATATATTATCACGTTTAAATATGGGAAAACTATTTATAAATTAGAGTTGCATTTTCTTTTTCTAAACATAATTCTTTCAGTTCATTCTACAAATAGCGACAGTGCCTACTATGTTCCAAGGACTAGGAGAAGCACAAGAAAAACAAAAATATTAGCATATCGTATATTTTCTTAATGCACTTACAAGCTATTGTCAAGAGAGACAAAAACTGATATAAGAGTTAAAAAGAAGAGCACTTAACTTAACCTGAGCCATAAAGCAAAGTTTCCTAGAGGATGTGAAAGTTGAACTGAGTCTTGAAAAAAAATGACAACTGACTGGGCAAAGAATGGAAGGAAACACTTTCCTGTCACAAGAAGTCAATGAGCAAAGACACAGAAGCAAGAAACATCATGCTGTGGTAAATAGCGGTTTCAAGGCTGTGGCTACACCCATTTCAAAATCCTGGATATTAGTTTTAGAAATAGTAGAGTACATGAGTATCTCTAAAATATATTTTCTTCTGGTTTAAATTTAAAATATTCTCCTCGTAGAGATTCCTTAATGCTGCTACATTGTCCCCTTCCTTACTATCCGAAATAATAATAATGATAATAATAATGATGTAAGAAAATGATAATAATATAAGAAATAGTTATTGTGTGAGCTTAATCTGAATTTAGCTTATTTCAATAAGCTTTTACTGAAAATCCATTATTTATCTGGCAATATACATACTTTTTGGAGGATATAAAAATAGCAGGACCTTTTACCCTCAAAATGTTAAAATTTTTATACTTGGAGTGAGGATGAGGTAAATGAGCCTCTCTTATTGTCACTACCAAACACCTCAATTTATCTGCTCCTACTGTTTATCATATTTTTATTGCTGAAGAAATAACTTGTATAAGTACTCAAATATTTATAGCTCTTATAGTTCAGTTTTCACATGCCAAGGTATTTTTTGTTAAAAATTTAACGTACATTTCTTAATGCCCTTTTATCCATGACCTAATTTACTTTGGCATTCTACTTAACAAACTTGCAAAACTTTAAAAACACTTCATGTGCATTATTTTAAAGTTTATTCTGCTTATTTATCTATGGAAAACTAAGCAATTCTTTAACTGAATCAGCTAATGATCTAATGATCATGTAAAAATTCAAATTACATTTGAATTTTTTAAATGATTACGAACTGGCTAAAGGCTGAGAAGAAACCTGTGTTTCTCTCCCACTGCCATTTATTCTTGACTTTTTCAATCATTAAAGAAAATCAAAGTTAACTACATCACTCTTACAGGTTTTGTCATTTATGATAGAAAACGAATATATAGATTCCTTTTTCTCTTTTTTCCTTATAACCCAAAGAAATTTCTTTTAATGTATACTTTTTCTACAAGCAAGATTTGAAATGCAAAACAAACTAGAGAAAACAAGTGTTATAGTTAATGTGTCTGATTTCTGAATCAAATCTTATTTTAGGAAGCTCTTTGGAAGATTAAACCTGAGACAATCACCCCACTGTCTGATGCATGAATCAGAACCAAGTTGCCTCTCTAAACGTTTATCAACATTTACTGATTGTAGTATCTTGGACCAAATATCAGTGTTGTAGGTGCTGAATTGATTAGCTATCTTGGGTCCACATTGATCCCAGATCTCAAATGCAAAATAGTCCCCCCAATAACTATTCCGCCGCATTCGGATAATGTAATAGCAGTCTGAAGAGGACAATTTGACCCAACTGTAGATGCTACTTGTCTATAGGTCATCCGAAAATGTCCAGTTTCCCAGGAAAGAGATGAGTTGACCATGTTTTTGGTTAGCTATAAGTGTCTGAGAGTTAAAAGAGTTAGTTGATACTATAGCATTCCTAAACATGCCAGGCAGAAATGTGAATGTTTAACAGATACGAACGCCATGCTTTTGAGGAATTAACTAGCTATTCATTCAGTCTTTAAGCATTATTGCAACAAGAATTACATTTGAATTTTTTAAATGATTACGAACTGGCTAAAGGCTGAGAAGAAACCTGTGTTTCTTTCCCACTGCCATGGGAAAAGGAAATTCTTAATTACGACGCTTGTCTTTGAATAATATTTCAGTTGTAACAGCACATTTTTTCCCCATTTTGCATGATAAGTGCATTAATATTTATTCATATTCTATGACCTTTAATAATTCTCCTGGGCACTATTTTTCAAACTACTATGTTTGCTCTTTTTTTTCCCCTCTTTAATACTTATCATTTATGCACTTCTTGCTACTACATATTTTATGAGAAGGTTAGGATTGTTATGGAATGAACTGGAATGAGACACTGGCTCTGACTCTTTTTCATCACATTATCTTATGGTGGCGGATACACGATTTGATATATTTGTCAGAAATCATCAAATTGAATGACATCAGCAAAAATGACAGAGTAGAGAATTAAAAAAGCTCATCCCTCCTCAAAAGCAATGAATAAACTAACAAAAATGATCAGAATCAACTTTTTGAAACTCCGGGAATTAACCAAAGCCTGCAGCGACCAGGAAAACACTTAGGAAAGGAGAGAAAAGGAGACGGAGAAGAAGCAGCTGAGTCTTGGCATTTTATTTTCCCCTGGTCACATCCTTCCCACCACTGCTTAGTGGTGGCCTTGAACAACAGCCCATTGCCAGGTGCTCCTACCAGAGATTAGAAGAATGAGTCTTGTTCTAGAAGAATTGTGATAGTCTGTTTTAACCTGTGTGGTGGCTCTCTGGACAACTGGATCAATGAGTTTGCTTATCTCACCGAACTCTGAAGTCTTTCAGTGCTGAGGTGCAGCATATGTTAAAAATATTTAAAGGTGAATGTATTTGTTTCTGCTACCTAAGTCAATGGGTAAGAAAAGGGATGAACAACAGAGTAAATAAATGCCTAAGAAGAAAGGCTGGAGAATGAGAAACTTAGAGGGAGAGGGATGTGAAAAGCACTGACATATTTCTAGGACTCTAGAAAGCCATGTGCGTACCCAGAAAAGATCTGAGATGGTCCTCATGTCTGGTTGACCTTCAGGCTCAGTGAAAGCAGAAAGTAAAGGCTTCTTGCTACTACATAGGTGTAAACGGCCTGCCTGAGTGTTGAAGGTGCGCTCCAACACACACACACTCTTACCACATTTATTCAACATTGTACAGAAAATTCTAGCAAAGACAACTAGGAAAGAAGAAGAAGTAAAATCCATCTAAATTGGAAATAAAAAAAATAAATTAAGCCTTCTCTAGTCACAGATGCTATGATCTTATATATAGAAAACTCTAAAGAATCCACACAAAAAAAAATCTATTAGAGCTGATAAATCAGTTCAGCAAAGTTACTGGACACAATATTAACACACAAAAATCAGTTACAGTTCTATATACTAACAAATATATATCTGAAAATAAAATTAAGAAAACCATTTCATTTACAGTAGAATAAAGAATACTTAGGACTAAATAAGTATTCCTAAGACATGCACATTGAAAACTGCAAAATATATTGGAAATAAATTAAAGAACACTTAAATAACTGAAAAGACATTCTATTTTCATGATTGAAAAAGTTAATATTGTTAAGATGGCAACACTCTCCAAATTGATCTGTGGATTTGAAATACAATCCCTATCAAAATTCCAACTGCCATTCTACAGAAATAGAGAAGCTGATTATAAAATTCATATTGAATTGTAGGATATCCTAAATAATTCTTAAAAGTTGAAAAAAAAAAAAGGAGTTGAAAGACTCACTTGTCTTTATTTCAAAACTTACAACAAAGCTACCATAATCAAAACAGTATGGTATTAACATAAGAATGAACATATAGACCGATGAAATTGAATGAGAGTTCATAAACAAATCCAAATATCTTTGGTCAGTTGACTTTTGACAAGAGTTCTAAGGCTATTCAATAGGAAAAAATAGTCGTTTTTTTTTTTTCCCAACAAATGGTGCTAGAATAATTGTCTATCCACATTCAAAAGAACAAATTTGATTGCCTACCTCACAGCATATAGAAAAGTCAACTCAAAATGTACCAAAGAATTTAATGCAAGAGATAAAATTGGAAAACTTTAGGAAGGAAACATAGGTGAAGATCTTCATGACTTTGGAGTAAGAAATGGTTTCTTAAATATGACACTAAAAGCAACAAAATACAAAGTAGAGAAAACAGATTTCATTAAAATTAAATACTTTTGTGCATCAGATAACATTAAGAACATGAAGATAATCCACAGACTAGAAGAAAATATTGGCAAATCATAAATCAGGTAAGAGTCTAGTATCCAGAATATAGAAAATATCCTTAAACTTGACAACAAAAATACTAACAACCCAATTAAAAAATAGGCAAAGTTTTTAATAGACATCTACAAAGAAAATATAGAAACAGCCATTATACAATTGGAAAGATGTTCAAAACCATTTATTATTAGTAAAATGCAAATCAAAACCATGAGATATCACTTGATACCCACTAGGATGGCTATTTTCAACAAAATGGAAAATAGCAAGAGTCGTCAAGGATGTGAAGAAATCGGAACCCTTATACATTACCTGTGGTAATGTAAAATGGTGCAGTAGCTATAGAAAAAGCTTAGTAGTTCCTCAAAAAGTTAAATATAGAATTACTGTATGACACAGCAATTCTATTCTACCTCCTATATATACCCAAGGGAAATGAAAACAACTATCCACAAAACAGTTGTACACAGCAGCCCAAAGGTAGAAACCACCCAAATGTCTATCAACTGATGAATGGATAAACAAAATATGGTATATACATATGATAAACTATTATTCATCCATAAAACGGAATAAAGTGCTGGTACATGCTACAACATGACTAAACCTCGAAAAAAAAAAAAAGACACAAAAGTTCTTATATTGTATGATTGTATGTATTTATAAAAAATGTCCAGAATAGGAAAATCATAGAGACAGAAAATAAATTAGTAGTTGCCAGGAACTAAAGGAAGAGTGAGTGAAGATTAACTGCTTAATCAGTATAGAGTTTCTTATTGAGTGATAAAATTGTCCTGGAATGAAATAGTGGTGCTAGTTGTACAACATGGTGAATATAATAAAAACTATTGATTCATACATATTAAAATGGTTAAATTGGTAAATGTTATGTGAATTTCATCTAAATTAAAATATCATCAAATCGTGGATTTAAAATTAGTGATTCTTAGTGTAAATTATACCTCAATGAAACTAATGAAGTCAGTGTTTTGAAATAAAAATAAGTAAATAAACAAAATATCTAGAATTGCATATTAACAGAAAATATCTGTTATTTTAGACATAAAATAAGGGTTACTTTCTTTTATATTTAGTGTAGATATTTTACAGTAGAAAATATAAGATAAATATGTATTTCTTCAGAAGGGATGGCCTCATTTGCTTATTGCCAAAAAAGATTAATCCAATATTTTTCAGAAAATTAATAATTTATTATTCATTTTTCATAGCACAAAGTTAACTTTTGCCTTATTTTCAAATTGCTATTTTGAAGCTTTCTGTTAAATAGCAATTCAGTGTATTTTAGACTCCCAATATGATACATTGTCCCTGGAATTAATCACTTGCTTTTTAGTTTAGAATTTTTTTTCATAAAGTTATTTATTTAAATTAGTTTCAAGTATACATTACATTGGTTAGACGTCTATAATGTTCATAAAATGATTCCCCCAATTGCTCCCTTCCTCCCCTGGCCCTCCGCTTAGCCATCATATTAATGCTAACTGCATTCTTTCTGCCAAGTTCCCCATCCCCGTGCCCAACTATTAACTACTAATATGTACTTCTTTAACCGTTAACCCAATACTTCCTGCCTCCCAGCCCCCCTCCCCTCTGCCCTAGTTTAGAATTTTTGACCCAAAAAGGACCTGAAGTTTGCCCATTGTAACCTCTTAATATTCTACCTGAAAAAAACAGGATGTTTTCCAGCATGTTTTCCCTGGGTCAGAAAGCCGAAATCAGAAGTCTGCCCTAACTAGCTAACTCATTCACTCGTAGACGTCCCAAAGGGGATTAACCAATGGCAGAAATTGTGGTAACTTATATACATACTACATACGACAGAAAAACCCAACAGGAAGCCATGTCACAAGGGTTGATGCAGAAAAACCTGACAGTGAAGATTGCCTTAGAAGACTTTCTAGCTCGATAGAATCTGGTAATTCTGAAAAACAAGAAATAATTAGATTGATAAATTCAGTGAGATGGTTGATTTATGATTGAAAAAAATTAAAAAGCTTTTGTTTTTTCAGGACTATTGGGAATCTGATCATAGAACAACAAAAAAGTTGAGAATGAGGCATTATTCTCATAACCTAGAGAATTAAACTAAGGTCAGAAAAAGAAACTATGTAAAAGAATGCTAACTTTCCTTCATTTTAGTGATTTATTTTTAACCTTTCTCTTTTTCCTCTCTTTGCTTTATACGTTTGGCTCATTAATTTCTAATTTTATTATTTAAAATATATAACTTATGTAAATACTAGTTATTGAAGACACGTACTTAGAGTTTTTCAAGACCAAATCATATTATTCTGCCTAATTAGCAATATACAGAGCTTTGAGAAAGAAATAGGTGAAGTCTTAAGAAATTTACTTAAAACCTCAAACAATAATGGAAATGTTGTTTTTCTGTATGGAAGTAAATTTTACTTACTATACTATGGTGTTGCATTTGGATTTAGAAGGATAGAGTATCCTCTGGAAAATAAAGAAAAATCAAGATCCTTAGCAATGTCTGCCCTTAATGCAACTTTGTAGGCTGAGAAAAGGACCACAATTCCAGAACCTGGAGGAGGCACTGACAATTGGATTATTTCTTACACTGAATTCTCCTTGACCACTGGGCAGTTTCTTTAATAGCTTTACTCTTCCTATTATTTTTTTTCTCCTTTTTTATTAAGTAAAAAATATCTCTTTGACCTACCACCACAAAGAACATGCTGAACTTCACAAAGGGAACTGTAAACCCTTTGCCCTAAGGTGGTATGGATGAATACATTTTAAAATACATCCCTTTATAAAGGTATTTGCCTTGTATCAGGTAGCAGAAGACCTGCAAAGGGTTGAACCTCTGCAGTGGACATTTCAAACAGTTCCCGTAGAGCACTTGTAGATTTCGAGATGTCACCAGGACCCCTGAGATTTTGCCACATGGGTGTACACCTGCTCTGACCACCTGCACGGGTAAGCCTGTGTCTATTTGGGGCTCAGATTTCCCTTCACCACCTGGAATCCTCCCTCCAGCAAAGCTGAGTAATTGAAAATAGTCTCATTCTGTGCTTCCGCTCTGGTTCTCAATATAAAAGGAGGATTTGAGAAGGGCATTGATGGGGGTTGTGTTGATATGAAATACATCTTGCTCTTCTGGATTGTATCTTTCCACACCAAAAGGACTTGTGGGTGTAGGCTCTGTAGGCAGACATTTTGCCACGTCTGGGCTCTAGTAGCTGTGTGGCAGATGCCGCAGGCCACTTCCACTTGGCTAGAACTTGGCAGTGGCAACAGAAACACACAGCAGGGATATGCTGATGGGCAAAAGAAGAACTGCCCTTGTCACAGGTGAGAAGGACTTGCTCTTCAAGTGTAGAAAAGTAGGGCAAGCAAGGTGGTGAGACAGGGAAAGCTCAAATGTCCTAATTGAGCACCAACCTCTAGAGATGCTTCGTTCTTCCTATAAGGGCTGATATGCTCTTTAACATAACATATTCGAAGAGAATGTTTTCTTAGCCCGTATTAGCTAGTGGTGGTCTACATGAGTCACCATGAGGGAAAGATAAAAATAATTACCTATTTGGGAACAAAATATAAAGGAAGAGGTCTCACTTTTGGACTGACAGTAATGTGAACAAAGTACATGAAAGTGTAGAATGAATAAAAGGCAAGAGGAGTGGCCCAGCGAGGGACAGTGGGACGACTGTGACGCTGGGTAACAAACAAGAATGTGGTTGCAGGGTTGACGGTTTGGGAAACTAAAGACAGAACAGATTGGCCTTAAATTAAAAAACCGAAATTATGTCAGAGAAAAGAATATCCAGAAACAAAACCAAATTTATCTGACTGGCATTTTCATTGAAATTTGAATAGTTAATCCAGTGCAAAGTCTTTCAAAGTGCAAATGAAAAGCCAGAGAATTTACAATGGCAGGTGGAGATAAAAACAGAGGCGGCCAGCAAGACTTAAAGGGAAGTTTTAAGGTTAGTTGTGATTTAACCAGTTCTAGCTAGAAAATGATTAGATCATATGACCCTTGATTTGGGTCATAATTGGGCAGGAATTTATTTTCTTTTCAGTGCGGCCATTTTGAAACCCTGACAAGTTCACCCAGAGAGGACTTTCTATCAGTATCTGAAGAGGGTGACTGTCTGTCTTTCTGTACAAGACAATAGAGCTTATCTGATTTTCTTATTTCCCAAGGGTACTATCTAATGTCTGATGTTTGTTTATTCTTTAGGAAACAACGTTTATTCATTTGTTTGTTTATTTATTTATTTATTTTAGGTTCAGTATTCCCAGAGCGGTGGAAAGATATTCAGGGAGGTTGGTGCTAGCTAAATAATATCAGATATTTATCTGTATATCAGCAAATCAGCCAGTTATTTCTGTTTGGGGTAATTTAGAAAAACAAAGCAGCATTTATTTTAAAAACAGTTCCTTTAGATAAGCCCACGTCTCATTGCTGACATAGAGACTGTCTCATAATGGAGAGAAACAAATTAGTATCTAACCTTGCACTTGAACCTGCATAGAAGGTTTCTGTAGAAAAGAAGAAAAACAATGCTGGAGAAAACTATACTTCTGAGCTTTTCAAAGTCTTTTAATCACAACACAGCTGAAATGTTGCTTTCTGAGTAATGATCCTTTGTTTCAAACAATTACTAAACTTGTTTTAATATAAGTTCTGTAATAAAATAAATTTAAAAAAAAAAACAAAACTGTTGAAGATGCCATCAGCTGCTAATTTTCCTCCCTACCTAGATGCTTTAAATCTTGCCCTGGCAAACATACAGGACTACAGCTTAGACACCTAATGTTAGAGAGCTTTGAGGTCAAAGAGTCCCACCCACTAATTTTGCATATGAGTAAATCGAAATGCAAAGAGATTAGATGAATAGCTAGGGGTACAGAACTACTTACTCTCACTGGTATGACTTAGGTCTCAATTCTTTTTCTCTCGCCCAGCTCTCCTCACTCTTTTCTTGGATTTCCTTTGCTTGTATCTTCCCCACTGAAAATACTTGGTATATGGTTCTATAAAGGCATATTTAATTGTCTGCCTTTCCCACTAGGCTTGACTGTCTATGAAGGTGGTAAACAAGGTTGCTGGTTCAAGTTTATATTCCTCTAGCCCACTCTGGCAGGAAGAAAAGATTCATCAACTGTACACAATTTATTTGAATTATATTGAATTTTACACACATACTAGTACAGGGTCCTCACCTCATCATTAACGCTCTCCATTTCCCCTGTCCCCTGTATTAGTATATAATCTTTGTTTCCCTTGAGTTCTCCACCTCAGCTATGAACTCAGTCTAAGCGATTACACAGAGATGCCCCCTCTGCCCTCGGACATCCCACTTGTGCTCAGTCTTGACACCCTCCGTATCGCAGTCCCTCCTTCTCTCCCCTCTCCTCCTCCTCCAGCCTCCCCTTTGTCCTTCTCT
>NW_024350926.1:0-198329 GCF_902729225.1 Pteropus medius | reverse complement strand
TCCCCTCTTTGAATTTTCACTCATGCATCCCCCAACACAACCTCCACACACTCGATCACCAAGAACTTGCCTTTTGTTTATGAAGGATGATGTGTGCTTCTTTTGGGTGTTGTTTACCTTGCACCTGGCCTTTATTGGTTGCATCTCAGGTAAGTAACTCAGCACAAGTCAATGGAGCCAAGGTCTTGGCTTGATCTACAACCCTGGCCCAGCCACCTTTGGCTCTAGCTTGGTTTATTCCATCAACCTCCTCACTGCTCTTGCCCTTTTCCTCCTACTAGTATATAGTTCATCCAGAAAGATGTACGATCTTCTCAAAGCCTTTGTGAGATCAGTATTCTCCTCCACTCAAGACCTCCTCACTGACAGTAAAAGTCTTCGTTCTTGTAATAGCCAGCAAGGCCCATTAATGTTAGCTTTCTGACTTTGTATCCTACTCTGATCTTTTTATCACCTTCTGTCTCTAATTCGCTTACCCTATTCCCTCCTCAGGGTCTTTGCGCCTGCTTTTTCCTCTGCCTGCTGTGTTCTTCACACAGGTATCTCCATCACTTCCTTACCCACCTTTTCCAGGTTTTGACTCAAGTGTCTCCTACTTAATGAGGCTGCCCTCATCACCCTAATTAAAATCACATATGCAATTTTAACACGGTTTATGTCTCTTCCCAACACTCTATGTCTCTTCCTGATCACCTCTGATAACTTCCCGAAAACCTCCCCTTTAGAGTTGTACTGAAAATTAAATAAAATATATACAAAGGACCTGCAGACTTTTTGGTACACATTAAACGTTCTCCATGGTATCTAGTCCCGCAGTATTTCCTGTTACCCTCTTTCATACGCTTTGTCCTTCAGTGCCTCAAAATAATTAGCTTTCCTATTAGCTTCACGATACATCTTTTGTTTTTTAGACTTCCTTACCCCTGTCTGGAATGCTCTTCATTTCTCACTAATCCAAATCCTGTTAAGTAGTTGTAAATTCCTCCATAAATGGCAAATATCTCATTCCTGGCAACACTTTTGTGCATTTTCTTTTGTGAAGTCACAGCATTTTCAAAACTATAGTATAGATCATCTTATAAAGACTCTCTCTTCTCCTATACTGGAAGCTCCTTAGAGGAAACCTATCTCTTTCGTTTCTCTTATATATCCACTTCTACATCTTTCAGTTGTAGAAAACTTTCCTCTATATGATAGATACAAATATTTGTAGATGAAGGAAACATCTGCCCTACAGCCAAGGAAAGAAATGAGACCACTCTACACTTCTCAATATCTTTCAGAGAACTGTGACTGCTTTTTTTTTTCTTTTCTCTTCTCTAAAATTTCAAATCATCAATGTGAATAAAAAGCCAAGTTCTTACCTTGCCTACCACACTAAAAAGAGACAGAATGAAAAAACCAACTGGAAGTTTCGAGGATGGCCTCATGGTACCACGTCTCTGAGCCGTAAAGAAAATTATAGCAGTTGCTGTAGTCTGGTGCGAGGTCTGGGTGAGCACCATCAGTAACTCTTTCATTCTACTCTGTCTCTATTAATTTATCTTCCTTAGGCTACACTAAATCTAGAGTCAATCCTGGAATGCAGAGTGGCTAACATCACTGAGTCAGGACCTGATGACTTTGTTGTGCAAATAGCTCACTGCATTCCACACTTGGGAGCTAGAAGTCTAACAGACTCTCTGCTTGGCCAAACTTTAGTCAGGACCCTTCATCTTGACCAGACCTCAACCTTGGCCTGTGAGAACATTTCCCCCACCCCCTGACACCCAAGCGCGTGTATGTGAGTGCGCGTGCAAACACACACACACACACACACACACACACACACACAAGAGATTGAGCGGCATAGTTCTGCCTTGCCCAACAGTTCTTGGAAAACAGTCCCCATACTTGATTTTTGTAAGTTCTTACTTTCTTGACTGTTTCAGCCCCTGTTCGTTCCTCCTCCCTCATTCTCCCTCTAAAACGTCCAATCATCTCTGTACAGATAGGAGTGGAGCTTAGTTTACACTGGAGTCTCACTCTCTCCTACTTTAGTGGTCTGAATAAAATCTGTCTTGCCAACTTTGAGAAAGGTCCAACTCTGCTTCTCTTTGACAAGTCTCAAGTCTAAGGCTGAGAGGGAAGACACATGAATGACTGAGTGACCCTTGGGCTGCTCATGCTTATGGAAATTATTCTGGAGCGATTTCCCAAGAATTGCTTAAAAAAAAAAAAACAAACATAAAACCTATTAAATCCTACAATACCATTTTTGGAATGGTTATATGAAAACACAAACATAAACCATGGACTTTTCTGTTAAACATTTTGAAAAGAAAAGGCATAAGAGTTTAAGACTTAAGGAGCCTATTTCAATGAACAAATAATACTTGAAAAAAACCATAATTTTAAAAACACTTATATTTTGAGATTGTTGGCCTCAGACTTCAGTTCAATAAATGCAGTGATAGGTCACAATGCAGTGATAGGTCATCTACTGCTTAACAAGACAATCTTATAATTCTTTTCATTTACCTGGATTTTCAAAGCATTTGCTTGACAGATTTTAGATGAGCAGCTAATCTGTCATTTGCAGAGGGACAGTGATGAGAGGAAGCAATGCCTAATTCATTCACAAGCACTTTTATCTATTGATTTAATTTATTTAGTTAATTCTTTGCCAAAAGTATTGACAGAGGGGGAAAATATTCATCACAATCTTTTAGGTTAAAAAAAAAAAAGGTGTTTATATCAGGCTCAAGGCAGCAGGAAAAAGCTGGGATGTTTCTAATCCCTGGAGGAAGGGAAAATGTGATTGAGTGATGTTTATCTGACCTATTTTATTCTGAATTGTTATGGATGCAGCAACAGTGGTGGGGAGATTCATGCGTGTGACAGGTATCCACAAAAGGATTTTTCCTGCACTATGTGTATTCACGGACATAATTTCTTACCCGCATCCCACCATAGAACTTTTATTATGGTTGTGAGTGCAGCAAATGAGAAGAGAACTATGATTACATTTTATATAGAGAGAATGGTCATTTCATGTTGTCTAGTCTTTGAAGGCTTTTGTTATTGTTATTGTTTGTTTTATTTTAAATATTTATTTATTTTTATTTAGCTTTCAGAATTCTTGGTCCTCTGGTCATGGAGACATCCAAAAAAGTACACTATCTAAGCTACAGAAACAGTTTTTGTTTTGTTTTTACTTTGTTGCTCTTGGTTATAAAGCCAGAGATAAAAATATTTGGAATGGTAGGAATAGGAGTCGATTTCTATTTTTAAAAAATAAACTTATGCTTTTTAGTAAAATTTAGAAAAAAAAAAATTCCTCCTAATAATCTTGATTTTTTTTTCTTGGTCTACTTGATCTTGGCCTCAGTCGATTCTGTAAAATGGAAGATTAGAAATTGTAACAAACCTGCTGCAAAAAAATATGTATAGAAAAGTGAGGGACCAATTTAGAGATTACTTAAGTGGAGGCAATCTTAGGTCCTCTGAATATTCTGAAGACTGCCTAAGACTTTGGCTTGCCTCTAAATGAAGTCCTTGAAACATTATCCTCTGGAGGAGACGTCTTTCTCTGAGATGTCTATCTACGTGATCACACAGTCACAAGGTAAAGTCATTTTCTCAAAAGCATCAAGTATCTCAGAAACATTAACTCAAAGAACAACTTTTATTCACTTAACAGTTATGTACTGAGCACCTACTGTGCTCTGAAAACCACTAAATTTGGGGTGTTCGATGGGGAACAAATAAGACTTGATATCTGTTGTGGAGTTTATAGAGTAGTGATAGAAAAAAGTCTTAAGCCAAATAAACAAAAGAAGTGTATATATAACCGCTAATTGTGATAATATCTACAAGTGAAAATAAGAACAGTTTTAAAAGAAGACTAACATCAGAGACCAAAATCATATTGGAGGTGGATGTCAGAGACACTACTTGAGAAAGTGACATTTAAGATGCAACCAGAGAGATGAATAAGAGCTGACCAAGACAAAGGATGATTTTAGGGATAAGGGTGAGGCCAGAGAAGGGACAGCATATATAAAAAGGCTTCCAGAAAGTGTGTGGAATTTTTGAGGAGCTAAGAGAAAGCCACTGTGACTAGACCTAGTGAGCAAGGAAGGGAGTGAGTTTAGGCAGGAAATCCAGGTAAAATCATACAGGGTCTCATAGACCCACTAAAGTATATAAAATTTCAGCCCTAATTTAATAGTCTTAAACAGAGAGGTAAAGTTGTATGATCTATGTTTAAAAAATTGGTCTAGCTATTGTATGAAGAACATACAGTATTGTGGTAACAATGGATATGGCAAGATTAGAAACAAAGAGAAATTTGAGAAATTATCGTATTAGCCTTTGTGATAGATAATAGTTGCCTGGACTAGAGTGGTAGCAGCGGGAAACAAAATAATTTATATTTGCTATTATATAGAAAAATGATTGCTTAGACTTGGAGATGTATTGGCTTGGAGACTTAAGAGACAGAGATTTGTCTAGAATAACTTCTGGGTTTATGGGTTAAGTAACTGGATGGTTAGAGCTGCCACTTACTAAAATGAGGAAGATCAAAGATCAGTTTTGAGGTGTTTTAGTTTTATGATGCCATGACACTTGAGCAGTTGAAACCCAGAACAGAAATCTTTGCTAAAGGTTAAATGTCAGAGACGACACATATATTAGTCAAGGTTCTCCAGAGAAACCAGAATCATCAAGATGTATATAGAGAGAGAGAAAGAGAAAGAAATTTACTGTAAGGAATAGGCTCACATGAGTGTGGAAGCTGAGAAGTCCAAAGACCTATAGTCAGCATTCTAGAGATTCAGGAGAGCTGATGGGATTAAGTTCTCCTCCAAAAGCTGGCAGTTTCAAGATCCAAGAAGAGTCAGTGTTTCACTCCAAGTCTGAAGGTCAGAAAAGACCAATGTCCCAGTTCATGCAGTAAGACGGCAGGAGTTCCCTCTGACTCAGCCTTTTGGTTCTACTCAGGTCTTCAATGGATGGCGTGAGGTCCACTCACATTAACAGTACAATCCACTTGACTCAATCTACTAACTGATACGTTAATCTCATCAAAAAAATGCTCTGATGAACACATCCAGAATAATGTCTGGCCAAATATCTGGGCACCCCACAGCCCAGTCAAGTTGACACATAAAATTAATCATCACAACATATAACTGCTACTTAAAGTGATGGAGAGGATGAGATTACTGAGGGAAAGAGTATAGCAGACAAGAGAAGAAGGTCCAGGACCTGGACAGGAGCATCCATTATTTTGAGTTTGATGAAGGGAGACTCCAGTGCTCTGCATCCTGTTGCTATGTAACAAACTACCCTAAAATTAGTGGAGTAAAATAATAGCATTCATTTACTAATATTATGTCTCATGGTTCTGTGGGTTGACTGGACTCAATAGACGTTCCTTAGTTAGGGTCTCTCATGTGGTTGTCAGGCACTGAGGAGACTGGAATCATCTAAGAAGTTCCTCACATCCAGATATGGGACTCGACTAGCTAGAGCAGCAAAGGCTCCCCTGGCTCTTCTCTACCTCTCGGTAGTCTTTCCACCATGGCAACTTCAGTAGAGCCAGACTTCTCACATTGCAGCTCAGGGCTCTAAATGTCTGTGTCCCAAGAGAGAAAGAGCCAGCTTTTTATGACAGTACTTGGAAGTCACATCTAGTGTCAGAAATATCACTAAGCTAAGCCCATATTTAAAGGAAGGGATTTAGACTCCATCTGTTGAAGAAAAGAATGTCAAAGAAGTTGTAGATATGGTTTAAAACCCACATAACAATTTAGAAGAAAAGGAGAATAAAGTTTCCTGGGAGCCAAAGAAGTGGTTTAAGATTTTCTTTGCAAAGCTTTTATTTTGGCAATCACCCTCTTCTTTCTGACCTTCTCTTTTGTGGTTTTATAAAGAAATTGATCTGTACTAAAAGACCCGTGTTACCTACTTTAATCCATGATTGATTATGTAAAAAGAAAGAGAATAACATTTGCTTTCAAGAAAAGTCAGTCAGAGGAAGAAGTAATTCAATTTATGAATTTAATACTGCAGGCTATTGAGCCAGATCAGGAAGAGACAACTCTGCTTTGAAGATTGTTTGTCCTCAACTCAATCAACTTGGTGATGCCAATCATATTTTTTTCAAAGCATTTTGATGAAAAGATAATGGAAACTAAGTAAAACATTTGATTATATGTCAGTGTGTGAGTGAGCACAGCAGAGCCAATCTTCGAGAGGCACTTCATGCTCTCACTGAGCTGAACAAGCCAGAAAGAATGTCAGGTCTCGAGTGGATGAGAGTTGGAGGCAGTCAACAAATGCTTATGAGTCCACTGTGTGCAGACACTGGACAAAGGCAATGGGGAAATCATCAGCTACTGTCCCAGCCCAGGGATCTTGGGCCTGGTCTCTTCTTCAAGTTCCACTTTATCCAGTGCCCCACCTCCTACCTCCTCTTTTGTTTGGTTTTAGTTTAAGGACATGCTGAAGTACTTATTAAGAGGTTATCAACATGAAATAATAGGTGTGAGTCAAGAAAATGGTTGTGATTGTGCTCTATTTTTTCTCTTTGTCTATCCTGATATACTCTTTGCTCCTCTCCACTCTGCCCTGTGTCTCAGGAGGCTCACCCTGTAGACTTACATCGACAATGTTTTCAGTTTTTTAAATTTGTTTATTTGTTTGTTGTCTTTGCTTTGTGGCTTGAGGAATAGTGTAGGAGTTCTGGGGTGCAGAGCAGATCGACTTGGGGGTGTTGTTTGTAACCTGCACCTCCGTGTTGTGCTCAGACAAACCCCATCCACTGACTGAAAGTCACAGATCCTGTCAGGTCCTTGGCAAATAGCGCTCCCGCCTCAGATTTGAGTCACCTCTTTTCTGTTGCCCCGTCAGGCCCAGGAATGGCTCCTGGGATCTTACTGCAATATTCCTTGATGGTTTCTTTAAGCTGCATCCTCATTTTTGCAAATAGTTCTTTATTGAACCCTTTTTGAATTACATAATTTGATTCTGACAGCAATGACTTCTGGGTTTTTGGTTTAAGCAACTGGAGGGATAGAGAAAGGCCAGGTCCTGAGAAGAGGAAGGTCAGAGGCTGGCTTGGGGTGTATTAAGTCTGTGATGTCCATGATACTTGAGTAGAAAAGCAAATGCAAAGTTCAAATCAGAAGAGAAATCTGTGCTAAAGATGAAAACTTCAGAGATGACATATATGGTATATGCCAGAGCCTGTCTTATACAGTTGGATATCAGGGGTCCAGCTGGGTGGCAGGCACAGACAGGAAGAAAGATTGTGAGGTGCTGAATGTTGCAAGGTAAACTCACCAGATATCAGTGGTGCCACATTCCTAGTTCCTGAGCAGAGGAAAGGAGAGTTGCCAGCCCCAGTGAAGGCTGGCACGAGGACTGGCCTGTCAGCTCTGGCGCCTTCTGGGGCCTAGAACAAAGCCTCTTCCGAGATCCCTTCCCAGGGCTAGTTTCTCAGCTGTGCCTCAGCTTTCCCTTGTTGGTCATCCTCCCTCCCACCTGCCCCTAGTCTCCTAAGCTGTAGGGAGCCAAAGCTCCCCAAATTCAAAAGAGTGCATGGTTTATCTCAGGAGGCCTGCTTGCATAAAAAAGAAAAGGCTGGTTCTGTTGAATTTCAGGAAGAAGAGTTTAAGTATAGCCTAAGGGAGTGTCGAAGGGAGTGTCAATTGCACCTGGATCTTCAGGATGTTACTTTTATGTTATTTTGAAATGCACAAAGAAACAGATTGTGTTTAAAAGGAGGTTAAGAAATAAACTCGGAGAGGCAGTGTGAGATCTGCTCTCCCTCCTGCACCCTGTCTGTCTTCTCTTTTTTCTCAGTCCCCGCTCCCCCATTCAGGTACCCGGTTTGACTTGGTCGGCTGGCTTCCAACAGAGTGGCGCCCGAACAGGGACCTGAAAACGGGGGGAAAAAGCAAGGACCCACCGCAAGAAGAGTGCACTCGAGATTGGCCAAAGAAGCCGTGGGCGGTGAAGGTGAGTACGCAGGAGTTTTTGTAAATATAGAAACTGTAAGAGAAAATATAATGGGCCAAGGAAATAGTCGACTGCTATTTGTACATATGCTTAAGAATATGCTTAGAGTTAGAGGAGCTAAAGTAGCTCCGCAACAGTTAATGAAGTTTTTGCAGTTTATAGAAGAAGTTTGTCCCTGGTTCCCTGAGGAAGGGACAGTTGATTTAGAGACATGGTTAAGAGTGGGTAAAAAGTTACGGGATTACTATGATGACCACGGACCTACTAAGGTTCCGGCAGATACTTTTGGGCTTTGGACTTTGATTAGAGATTCTTTAGACCCTAGACATGAAAGAGATCAGATTCATGAGTATGACGAATCTGAGGCTGCTGGGGTTGTGCCTTCTGCTCCTCCGATGCCTCCCCCTCCTTTCAACTCCATTTTTACTGATGAGGAGGAGGAGGAGGAGGCCGCTAGATATTATTCGCCTGATGAAAATTCAGCTCCACTTGTAGCTATTGGAGGCGTTGCCCAACCCGCAGTACCAGATAACATTCGTAGAGAAATAGATCAGCTTGAGCGCCAACTTAAGCAACTTACTGTGCAAATAAACGGGAAACAGGGAGGCGATAAACCGCTGCAACTACCTCCTATGGACACTCCGAGTAAAAATCTGACTCCAGAGGATTTTTCACATCCTCTACATCCCACAGTTATAGCTGGTGTGGACCCTCCTCCAGTGCAATTTAAGGGCTGTAAACCAGACAATGGAATTAATGGGAGCATTGCAGCCTGGGTTGCCTTCTCCGGCTGCCATTCCTAAAGATACTTATAAGATCATTATTGATTTGAAAGATTGTTTTTATACTGTTCCCTTATGCCCTGTTGATTGTAAGCGGTTTGCCTTCAGTGTGCCTTCATCTAATTTTAAAAAACCAATGACAAGGTATCACTGGAAAGTTTTGCCACAAGGCATGGCCAATAGTCCTACACTATGTCAAAAATTTGTGGCTCAAGCATTGGCTTCCATACGGAGAAAATTTTCAACAGTCTATTTAATTCATTATATGGATGATATCCTGTTAGCTCATAAAAACGAGCCTGCACTTTTACAGTGCTATGATCAATTACAGAAGGAATTGGAACATTGGGGACTAAAAATTGCCCCTGAAAAGGTACAACGAGAAGAGCCTTATACTTATCTAGGATACATGTTATATCCCAAGGTGATAATGCCTCAAAAGATACAGATCAGAAGAGATCATTTGAAAACTCTCAATGATTTTCAAAAATTTCTGGGGGACATTAATTGGGTAAGATCTCATTTAAATATTACCACTGGAGAATTAAAACCGTTGTTTGATATATTAAAAGGCGATGCGTCTCCTACATCACCTAGACAATTGACACAGGAAGCAAAAAAAAGCTTTACAGCTGGTAGAATCTGCTATATCTGCCCAGCAGGTACAATATATTGACTATACTCAAGAGTGGTATGGATATGTTCTCGCTACAAAACATACACCTACTGGCGTTTTGTGGCAGCATGGACCCTTACGATGGATCCATCTCCCTGTGTCACCTGCTAAAGTTCTCAATCCATATCATGAAGCAGTGGCTTCTCTCATACAGCTGTTAAGAGAAGAGTCAAGAAAGTACTTTGGCAAAGAGCCACATATTATAGTAGTACCCTTTACTCAGCAGCAATTAAAATGGCTATTTCAAAATTCTGATTCATGGAACATAGCCTTTGCATATTATACAGGAAAAATTGACAATCATTATGCTAGTAACAAACTTTTACAGTTTGCTAATATGCAGTCATTTATCTTTCCTCGTGTAATTAAGACCACCCCGATACAGAATGCTCTTAATATATTTACTGATGGTTCCTCTAATGGAAAAGCCGTGTATGCTGTTGACAACCAAAATCCTATTGTCATACAAACATCCCCTGCATCTGCTCAGATTGTAGAATTGCGGGCAGTTGCTGCAATTTTTCAAATATTCGCTCAACAACCCCTTAACCTATATACTGATAGTCAATACATTGCTAAAGCTTTAATTATATTGGAGACTGTACCTTATATTGCTACCCACGATTCTGAGGTGCATTCATTATTGGCGCAAATTCAATTGGCTATGCACAACAGAAAAGAATTCTGCTATGTGACTCATATTCGAGCTCATACAAATCTCCCTGGTCCTTTGTCTAAGGCTAATGCACTTGTTGATGCAGCCACCCACCTATGTCTGCTTGCTAGTAATGTTGAACAAGCACGACAATCTCATGCTATACATCATCAAAATAGTTCTTATCTAAGAAAGCAATTTCATCTCACCAGAGAAGCAGCAAGACAAATTATAAAAAGTTGTCCCACTTGCCCTCAGTTTTTTCATGTTCCTCATTATGGTATTAATCCCCGTGGTTTGATACCGAATCAAATTTGGCAGATGGATGTAACCCACATTCCTGGTAAATTAAAATATGTACATGTTACTGTAGATACATTTTCTGGATTCATTTTCGCTTCTGCTTTGACTGGTGAAGCCACTAAACATGTTATTGATCACTGCTTACGCTGCTTTGCAGCTATTGGATGTCCTCAAATTCTTAAGACAGACAATGGCTCTGGTTATACTAGTGCCGCTTTTAAAACATTTTGCTCTCAGTTACATATTGAACATAAAACTGGTATTCCTTACAACCCACAAGGTCAAGGCATTGTAGAACGTGCCCATGGCTTTCTAAAGACTCAAGTTGAGAAAATAAAAAAGGGGGAGTTATACCCCTATTCTCCACAAAATTATTTAAATCATGCCTTATTCATTTTAAATTTTTTAAATTTGGATGCCAAAGGGCACTCTGCAGCTGAGCGCTTATGGCATCCCACTACTACTTTTAATTATGCCACTGTAAGATGGAAAGATCCGTTAACTGGACAATGGAATGGACCAGATCCTGTACTAATATGGGGGCGAGGGCATGTTTGTGTTTTTCCGCAGGGAGCTGACGGAGCACGCTGGTTGCCTGAACGACTAGTACAGCATGCCGAAAATGAACATCGAGATTATTCTTCTGATGGAAATACTGATTAATCCAACAGTTTACGCCGCAGTGCATTGGGCTTACATCCCAGATCCTCCGGTACTACATCCAACTGTTTGGTCTGGGCCACAGATCCAGGTTTTTTCTAATAACTCTAAACTTTTAGGATTGCCATTAGCCATGGAACAGCAATATGTATATGATAATTTTAATTTTTCCGGATCAGCAATAGGACTACCTATTTGTTTTCTATTCAATTCTACTTCCCAACCTGGGTGTTTGAATATCACGGAGCAGCCTTAGCATAAGAAAGGAGCTGTTATGCTTGGGGCTCCTGATGGCGAAGCTGTAAGCAATAATGATACAATTCCGTTTGAACTTTGTCACTCGAAGAGGCATCTGCAAAAAGATTCAGTATGGTGGCATCGTTGTCATCAAGAGAATGTCACTTTGTATCCAGTAACAGGATTTAATGAAACTGTTTGGGACTTCTCTCGGCCTTATAACACTGAGACTGCTTTATCTGCTGGACTCTGGAAAACAAGCTCTGGCGCTTGGCAGACTCATATTTGGAAACTGGCTGCCGGACTTGTGTTAATAATTGTCAGCTGTCTAATTGTGTTACTCCTGTTAACATTTCTGTTCTTGTGCTTAGATAACCACCATTTATAATGGTTCCTGTTAACCTTACAGGCCCTTGGTTTGATGAATATGGGTTACAGGTTTTACAAAAAAATAACACGGCCTTAGGAAGATCTATAAGGGCTGTGGCTGTTGTTGTGGCAGGTATTCTTGTAGCCTTAAAAGAAGCTCCCGAACTACAAATAAATACTGGTCAAACAGTGTAAGAATTTATAAAGGGTTTAAAAGGTTTAGTCCCTACTTGGGGACCATTTACTCATTTATTAGGATTTGTTATCGTTCCAGCCTGTTTCATCTTGTGAAATGCGTAATACAAGCAGTGCGAGATGTTGGTTCCGAGATACATGCAATAAAGTTAAGAAATAAAAGTACCCCAATATAGTGGCTGGTAGTCAATGACGGGTAAGGACTTCTTGGAAACTGGACAACCTAAGACAGGGCATGTATGATGGAATACATGTTCCAATGACGGGTAAGCTCCATGTTTCGCAGGAAGCCACCTAAGACAGGCACAGTCTACTATAAAGTAAAAAAGGGGGAATTGTAGGGAGCCAAAGCTCCCCAAATTCAAAAGAGTGCATGGTTTATCTCAGGAGGCCTGCTTGCATAAAAAAGAAAAGGCTGGTTCTGTTGAATTTCAGGAAGAAGATTAAGTATAGCCTAAGGGAGTGTCGAAGGGCGTGTCAAAGGAAGTGTCAATTGCACCTGGATCTTCAGGATGTTACTTTTGTGTTGTTTTGGAATGCAAATAGAAACAGATTGTGTTTAAAAGGAGGTTAAGAATTAAACTCGGGGAGGCAGTGTGAGATCTGCTCTCCCTCCTGCACCCTGTCTGTCTTCTCTTTTTTCTCAGTCCCCGCTCCCCCATTCAGGTACCCGGTTTGACTTGGTCGGCTGGCTTCCGACACTAAGCTCGCCTTCTGCCAACCTTCTCTTTCCCTGGGCCCCTTTCCTAGCTCATCCCTGTAGTCTCAGGGAAATTCTTTCCTCATCCTGGTTTGTCCTTTCTACCTTCCTTTAGGACCCTCCTTTCCTCACATTATTAGTTAATAGACTTCGATGGACCATTAAACCCAGAGTACAAATCATTAGCCACTGAAAAACTCATTCTCCTTCCTAAAACCTCCCTGGAGGGAAAATATTTGCATCACATCTTTTTTTGTGCAAAAATAAAAAAGAAAGGAAGGAAGGAAGGAAGGAAGGAAGGAAGGAAGGAAGGAAGGAAGGAAAAGGAAGGAAGGAAGGAAGGAAGGAAGAAAAGAGTGAGCAGAACCCCTGTCCCACCGAGCACCTTAAATGGAAGATATGATCTTCGAGATTTTATAATCTGACAGAAAGGGGAGCTTGGATGAAGAAATGAAAATATAAAGCTCACAATAAAATTGGAACACAAGTAGAGTATAAAAATCCACCTAAGGAGCAAAATTCAATCCGATATTGGAACACGCTAGGAAGGTTTTAAGGAGAAAGGAAATTTGGGATAGCAACTGAAAAAGAGGAAAAATGTTAATCTTAAAGAAAAAGGTACCCTCTGGTGAGAAAATAAGGAGTATTCAAATGCACAGGCAGAAACAAACAAAAAACTGTATTTTAAATATCCAAGTAGATTTTCTTCGTAAGACTGGTGGTGAGGAGCAGCAGGACCAAGAAATGAAGAAAGTTCATTCAGGAGAATGAATATTTACATCTCCAGCTCAGAAAACGGGATATAGGTCAATATAACGTACTTTTCATGTTACCATCTATAACTACTGGGTAGATGAAACACGGCTTTGAACTTCCCTATGCCGCCCTGTTGTGACCTGTAGAAATAGGTAACTTTGATTCATCTGATTTCCTTCCTGAAGACTAAAGGGAATACTGTGCTACTCTTAAGAATGAGCATGAGAAAATATGGCATCCCCTAGAGGAACCCCCAAACCTCCAGCATGAGATCAGGCTCATCCTTAGTTAATATGGAGAATTTATTCTGACCAGGAAAGTACCAAGCCAGCCACAGTTTATGGAGCATAGGTAAACACATCCAGAAGACACATTAGTTATAGAAAGACGAAGATCTGGCAGGGTGAGTTCCGATCAACAGTGTTCAGGAGGAAGTAAGTTTTAGGTTCAAGGTAGCCTCTCTGGATTGGAAGGACTGATGCACTGGGAACCACATAGAAAGATATTTTCCCCTGAAAGCAGGAGTATTACATGGGAATACTCAATTATCTTCACAATTACCACAATCAATTTTTAATTTTGAAGTTCTGTTATGTCGTCATAAAACATACGCATCTGTCAAATCAAGAGCAACATGAGCAAGAGAAATACAATTGAATGAACATTCAATTTGAGAGAATTGACCTGTGTTTGAGTCACAGGAATAATGACTACATCAAAGAGAGGGATCTGAAAGTGACCCTGTGTTGACCTAGACTGCTATGATTATCAAGAAAATACCACCATCATTTTTATCTTTGAAACTTGGGTTCTTATTTTACCCCATGTAAGCAAGTCACCATAAGCATGTACTGTGTTATCTTTTACCTCAGAAATAAAATGCAGCTTGAAGAAAACATTTTCCTTTGAAACTGTGGTACAAACTAATTTCCAGTTTCTCTGATTATTGAATTACAGGTATTAGCAAAGGAAACGTACAGGAAAAATAAGCCCACCTGTCAGTCAGAGAAGAATGAAAAAGTATGTAGAGGGTTTAATAAAAATACAAAAGAAATATTAGAAATATATTAAATTTAAAGTACCCTATACTGCAAACACGTTGAGCGACAAGGACGGTTCCTTGACTGTTGAAATTCAATGTCCGAGGGTTATATGAGTTAGAATATATCTCTCCAGTTGTTCTGACTATATATAGAAAACTTTAAGAAGTATTAAACAAAGAAAAATAATAATGATGATTGAACACAAACTCTGTTAACATTCGAATGCAGTGTAACTAATTAGTTCGTTTTAAAAAGTAAGTAAATAACAAGCTCATAGGAAGGTATGCCAAAACTCAGATAAATAAGCCATAATATTCTTAATAATACTATGCTTTATGGTATCATATAATTTTTGTATCTCTTGTATAAAGTGTTATTTAAACACTTTGTTAAGGATCAATGAAAATGATGTCCCAAGCCATTGGAAATTAGAGGACAAATTGATAAAAGAAAATTTATAAAAAAAACTCCTACGCATTGGAAGATCAATACAGAAAATCTGTGTAGAGAGTGGCAGTTGCCAGCATATTTCAGTTGTGGCTTTAGTAAAATACATGATTTCCTGAAAACTACAAGAACCATACCGCATCTAAGAATTCATAATCAAATAATTGGAGACAAATCTGATTAAACGTGTAATGTAAACAATTTTGTTTGTTGTTAACTATAGATCTTCACAAGTCTTTTAATATGCCATAGCACATCAGAATGTCTAATAAGGGACATTGCCATGCAGCATTTCCTGACCACATTTAAACACGAGAGGTTTTTTTTATTCATAGACTTGTCATTAATATTCTATGGTACTATTTTTGTTTCACAAGATGCCTTATAATATTTCATAGAAAATACTTTGGAGAATTATAGTGTGGAAGACCCTGGTCACCGGTGAAAGAATTAGATAAATCAGGTACCAACCAAGGGGCCCTGGAGTTCACTTTGACGCAATTTAAGGATCCGGCCCAAATATAGGGAAACGAAGAAAAAAAATAATTTTCTGCCTGTGTATGCAGTGATCTTACCACTGTTTGTGAGCAGGCAGGGAAGAGAAGGACTGAAAAGGAAGAAGAAGGGTAGGAGGTAGAGAGGGTGTGACCAGGGGTAGAAGAACAATAACCTCTCAGTCTTCAACTCCAGGCCCATCAGATAGTGTCTCTCTCTCTTTTTTTTTTTTCCTTTTTTGAGAAGAAATTCAAAAATTTTTTTCATTACGATAATATTGACTATATACCCTAAATTCCCGTGATTGTTCCGTAACTACTAATTTGTACTTCTTCATCCCCAGTGTCTCTTTTAAATGAAAGGGACTCTACTATAGAAGATATAATTCCTGTTCCAAAGAGTGGGTAATCTATTTAGGGAGAATTCAGCAAATACGTGATTAAACACAGATTTTAAGGAAGCGATTAGGAGGTATAACCAAATCTTGGAACGGATGAGAGTTTACTTTGTTCAAGAGTTCCAAGATGGACAAGTCTGTTTATCAAGAGTGTTAAGGGCAAATTTCATTATTTCTAAGACAAGTGGGTGAAGATCTTAAACCAATTTTTTAAATGTTCTTTTAAATTAACTTTATTCTTGATATGAGTTATTTTTATATACTGCAATGGCTAAATATACAAACAAGCCAAAAGACTAAAAGACAACACAATAAATAATCAATAATCTATTTCCAGTTATCCATGAGAATCACCCATCCTTAAAACAAGATTTTTAATCAAATGTATAGCAATAAGGACATTTCTTTCTTTGAAAGAGAAGACATTTTGGGGAGACTACATAGCAGGGTGGAAAGAACTTGAGTGTTAAAGAAATTGCGCGTTTTTAACTTCCTTAGGGCGAATGATTTAACTCTGCTGTGCCTCAATTTCTTCATCTGTAAAATGGAAACAATAATCCCTACTTTGCAATATTGAAAGACTATATGTAAACATTTAATGTGGCAAAGATACATAAATCCTATATAACATATTGTCTGATATAAAAACAACATTCACTAAAATTTATTATATTGTCATTGACATTATTAACACTATTATTAAAATTTATGCCCAAATCCCAAAGTCTACTGTAAAATAAACATTTTTATCTTTAGTATTGTATCTGAACATTAAAAAATATATTTTACAAGAAAATCAGAGAGAAATTAGAAGCCAATCCAATCTAACCAATTCTGTTAGATATCTGTATAGATGGACATACTGATTCAGCTGACAAAATTACTGCTGAGTATCATGGAAAGTTTAAAAAAAATAAAAATCTGCTTAAAGAGAAGAATAAGGATGTTGATGAGAGCCATTTGAGGATTTTCAGTTCACCACTGGCAGTAAATATGCTGTAGCTTCTTTGTTCTAGGTGAAATAAAACAGTCCTTATCCAGTAATGGAACTTTGTTTCTGTCTTGAAGAAGTAATTACAGAATAATAATGGGATCACTAAGAAATTTATGAGAGTAAAATAAGTGTCTTTACCATAATACCAAGATATGATGAAGTAAAGAAAGTCAACAGACCCATCTCATCAAAGCCACTTGAAAGCGTTAATGTCTTCCAAGTGTCAAAACAACACGATAATTTAGTTAAAAAATAGTCGAATTTCTTGAGTAAGTGCTAACAAAAGACGTGAACTATATGCTTAAAGACTAAAGTTTTAAATTTTAACCCAGTTTCTTTGAAGTCTTGAAAAGAATCTCAAGAAGTTGCATCACTGTGTCCCTAGAGCCAGGGCCAGCGTCACTCCAGGAGGCCAGAGCAGTCACACGAGGTGCTGCACTAAGAAGGCGCTCATGCTTAGAGTTTAATGCATTGTGGTTGCCATCGTAAAATTCTTAGCAATTTTATCTTGGAATTTATTTATGTTTCGTAAATGACGTCCTAGGTGACAATGAAGCATGTATCACATGCTTGGATCCTTGGCTCACACGTGATCCCACCTCCTGTGTCCTTGGCATGGGTTCTCAACTGCGCAGTGTCCTATCTGGTACCCAGGATGCTATTTAACCTCTCCCTTGATGGCCCTGCCCAACAACCTTTGCAGCCCTCCATTCATGGTGGGTACCTATGTGCGAATTAGATGTATGGCCTCCTGTGTCAGGGTGGGTCGGCTGTCCCTGTCCAAGGCTGGAAATATGATGGCACGTTCACAGGTGACATCCAAATTTCTCATGTACACCTAGCGAGCATGCCCTAGTGCAAAAGCAGAGGAGAACCTGGGAGCTGTGTTGAACGCCTTGGATTTAATGCGGAAGAAGGCAAAGATCTTAAGAAGCCAGCTTGGCGCCTTAGTGGGATCCAGGAGGAAGACCTGTGTCGCACTGCGGTGCCCTTTTCCCTGTAGCAATGGGATCCCTGAGGCTCCGTGTGCAGAAACAGGAGGCTGAGAACAGGCAGCTGGCAGATGCCGTCCTGACTAGGCATAGACAGGTGGGGAGTTACAGCTGTAGAGCCAGGCCTGGCAGGAGATCTGGCAGGCCCCACAAGGAGAGCAGAAGTTGCTGGTGGCCATGCTGAGGGAATCTGTTTGAGGAGGAGACGCCAGGCCCAGGAGCAGAGGGTAGTCAAGGTGGAGGGCCTGTGGCCCAGCATGCTGGGCCAGGGCAAGCTGCTGCCTCTGAGAATGGTTGAAATGGTGCCCAGTCCCATAGAAGTGATGGAATTTGCTAGAGGGTGAGGCCTGAGTAGTCTCCACTGCCACTGTACCTTTGGACCTCTCCCGGGGTCACACACACACATGTGCGCGCACACACACTAGCTTCAGATTCCTCCATGTTTTCTTTTAACTCAAGGATTTGGGGGCAGCTCCAACTCTGGGGATCAGGCACCATGCTCTTCTCCTCTAGGTTCGGGCCAGCAACACTCGCTGCTGGTTTGGGAGCCTTCATTAGGACCTGGCTTGGGAACCTGTTTTCAATCTCCACTGATTGCTTTCTTGCTGGCCAGCTGGACGGCCCTTACCATATTGTTCCCACATCTGTAAATAAACTTCCTTCGCTGTACCATATATATAGAGTGACCTGTCAGTTGCGGGCTGCTGCAGTGAGCCGGTGGGAAGAGAAGGAGGCTGGTTGGAGTAATCCAACACCTGAGGAAGAACCTTATTAAACAGCAAATGCAACACACCAGGAAAGGATGAGTAAGCAAGAAGAAGAAAGGAGTTGCATATATTAGTACATTTAATGGCATTTTTCCAGCTTTTTGAATAAGCAGTTCCACGCTTTTATTTTTCATTTTTACACACAAATTGTGTAACCAGCCCTGCCCAGTTCCTGTTATGCCAGGCACACAGTTGGTATTCAATATATCTCTTCAATGGACGATGAGCGTAATCTTTATCGAAGGGACTGCCGTGGTCCACCTTGACAATTTTACTTACCACGTAGCGAGAAATTATATTTTTCCATCAAAGACGATGTATCCTGTAAGGTGCAGGAGAGGGGAGTAATCACAGCTTGTGTCATATCTTTGTCTGATTAAAGAACCTTGACAGAATTCTTATTCTTGTCCTCATATTAGCCACAGAAAAGGCCAAGATTCGGGACAATACTGTGTGTGAATCCAGCACCTTTCACTCTTGTTTCATTGTGAACGTATTAAGGAGCCCGACCGGTGCAGCTCAAAGCATCATTTCTTCGAATATTCCAAATTTTTCTTTATTCTAAGTTTGACTTTCGTATAAGATTTCCTTTGTGGGAAGAAAAAAAGTTCATAAGTCACTACCAGAAGAGGGATCTTTAAAGAATAAAATCTAGAGACTTCCATTTCTAGGAAGATGAAGTGAACATAATTTTCTCTATTCCTTCCACTAAGTAGAACTAAAAACCCTGGACATTATATACAAAACCGACCAAAGAGGACTCTGAACAGTGGAGAGCAGACGGCAGACCGGCCAGGGACCTTAGGATCTGAGAAATGACATGGTGACAAGTTCTCTGGATTTTCTTCTTGCCTTAGACTAGGAATTGGAGAAGATGGCAAACCAGAAACGCTGACACACACAGACACACAAAAAAGTTGCCAGAAAAATCTGCTTTCTCTAATCAAAGAACCAGAAATGAGGCAACCGGCCAAGACAGAAACGTTTGAGACAGTCAGATGCTACTGGAAAAAAATTGCCACAGGTCGAAATATAGCAAATATTAGCATGATAAGCAAACCCAGACGAGGAGTTTATCGAGCGCTATGCTATAGTCACGAAAGTGTTAATGCACGTTTCTAAAGCCTGTTCCATCTTGTGTATTTCCCAAAGACCTTCAAGTTCCAGTGTTTTAATAGATGCCTTCGGTGTTTATTAATAGGCACTTTGGAAAATCATCCAGGCCACTGACTTCCTTCCTTTTAGTGCCGGGAAACAGTAATTTACTAAATAGCAACTCATTAATGTGAGAGAGTTAATGGAAAGACTGTGCTATGCATTTTGATAATCTACTTTGATAAATATAACCAGATAATGATTATTTAGAAATATAAGTAGCAGTAGTAAATGTAAATAAAGGCATTATTTATAAAGTTGCGGATAATAATATTTTCCCACCTAATAGTCAGATGAAAATGATCTTTTGTCTGTTTATTCTAGATTGTCGGAAATTTAGAATTAAGAAAAAAAAAAAGAGGGAATGATTCCTGGGGACATCCCGAGAAAAGAACTTGGGCTACGGATGATTATAGCGTGTCCTTTATCCTCGAAATTGTTATGGATGTTATCAAGTGATCTACATTCCGTCTCTTGCACTTCACCCGCAAAGCTGAGCATTCTAGTCTTTACAATGTTTTGAGCTTCCTCTGCTATTTCTCTATAATAGTGTCCCAGTGAGAAGGAATGTAAATGACAGAGACGAGGGAGACACGCTCTCAGATCGCTGCTTTCCTTCCATTTCCCTGAGCCAGTCTGAATGAAGACCCATAGAGAGGAGGAGGGAGAGGAGCTGCCAGAAACAGACAATGCAAGAAACGAAGTGAGGAGATGAGAAGAACAGGTACCAGAAGCATCCTGGGATGAAAATGAGAAGAAGCTAGAGATTCGTCATTTTCACCGTTATCATTTTCTGTTGTATTTTAAATCTGAGAGTGTTTGTGGAGGAAGCGTATGCACTTTTCTGTAATGGCTTAGAGACACTTCATCTCTAGTTTAATGCACCTGTTTCTTGTTGAAGTTTTAGTCCATTTATCCCTTAGCACATAGGCAAACAAACAAAAACTTTAAGGGCAGTGGTGAATTTGAATTATTTTTCTAATTCAGTTATAATAGCTATATATTTGTATCCATCTTTTTACTAAACATATTCTTTAATTGAATAGTCACTAATATGCTTAATTTTCCACCTGTTTTTTAGCTTTCTGTATTCCTTGTTTGTACTTTGGGGGCCTGATATTTGCTTCTGACGAGAGTACACTTCAATCTGGTCAAAGTTAACCATTGGTCAATAACCATGATTGATCACTGGTCAATAACCGTGAATCAGCCATGATCACTGGTCAATAATCTTGATGATGAGGTCTTTGCCCCTATCACAGTCATTTTTGTCCTTTATAGGGCTTAGAATCTCATTAAAATTTCCTCTGATATCCTGTGGGCTACCCTCATCCACCTTCTCAAAATATTCCAGTCTCAGCCTAGTGATAGCTAAGCAGCATCATTATTGACGGAGACTAGTCACTGAAAAGAGACTCTATTTGAATACTTAATGGTGCTTCACAGAGACTGGACCTCCAGGGCCTGTGTCCACTGGCCCCCAGGATTGAAGGCAATAGGTAGAGGTACCCTGCAAGGAAAAAAAAAAAGGAACATATTTGCTTCCCCAAAGAGTCCTCGGAGAAGGCAGAAGGGTCTGGAGGGTATTTACAGCATTGCGTAATCTGCTTTTGCCTCTCTCTCAGAGGGTCTGGGCATAGACTGTGCCAGATGTACTCCAGACCTCCTCTTCTTCCTTTTGCAGCCTACTGTCTCTGCCTGAAGGTGGAACCACATGGACTGCATCGGCTGGCTCCACACAGGCTAATAGCTGAGTTCAGCCAATGGTGAGGGCGCATGATCCCCTAACTCCTTACTTAAAAGGGTACCTCAAACCAGTGGTATCTTCTGATGGAAGGTCACTTCTCTCCTCCAAGACTCCTTTCATGCATAACTCTTCCTCTGCATTTCAGTAATTCGTCCCATGCATCATCCCTCAGGATCAGGGGTAATAACAGCCCACTACTGCTAACCTTAGGTTCCTCCACTCTCCCTGTGGACTCCTAACACTGCACACATCTTTGTGACTAGATCCTCCTTAAATTATGATAATTTATGTGTATCTATTTCCTATTGAAATCCTGGTTGATGTCTAGCAAATAACTAATAGTATTTATCAAATGTTTACAATTCTAAAAGATTTATGGGTATCAAATTATTAAATCCTCCCAATAGGACATAGCAGGAGATACTATTAGGATCCCCATTTTACAACCGAGGTGAGATGGAACCGCATGCCCAGGGTGCAGCCCGAGAAAGTGGTGGGATGCGATTCGCGCCAGAGCAACCTGTCCCCAGAGCCGGGCCCCTGCACAAATGCCCATTCTGTGAATGAGTCCAGGCGGAAGTGTAAGGGTGCAGTGTCCCTGTTCCTTCAGAAGTTCTGGGTAGGATAATTTACATTTTTAGCTAATCTAATCTATAAAGAGTTACCTTGTTTTAATTTGCATCTTGTTGATTAATGAATATTTATTTCCGTATGTTATCCCTAGCTACCTGTCCTCAAAAGAGATGGTCTTTTTTGTGGTCTTTGACTATTTATCAATTGAGATTTTGGAGTATTTCTATTTTATGAGCTTTTTCCGTAATAAAAATGTCCTGGTTCTATGAATTTTAATTTTTATTATATTTTAGGCACAAAAATTTATATATCTTTTTCTTCATAACTTTATTTAGAAAGACATGGTTTTATTATTAAAGGAAGACGTGGTTGTTGAAATATACTTATTAAACACATAAAAGAAAAGGAAAGGAAATTAAATAAAACTCCTTTAGAATCCTGTCAATCAGAGACAACCATTTATCCCAATTTCATGTACTTCCACGTGGGCTTTATGTAACGTTTGCAAATAATGTTTTATAATATATATGGTTTTGAAACTTTTAAATTTAAGACACTTTGAATATCTGCAGGGGGAGATATGCAGATATTCAAAGTGTCTTAAATTTAAAAGTTTCAAATTCTCATTTTTTGGATGTGTTCTCTGACTTTATTTCCATGCATAAAATTTGTAATTAAAATAAAATGCATGCTCACTGTAAAATATTCAACTAACAAAAATATTTCCCTGTCATTACTGCCCACACACTGCATGGGGAGATGCTCGTGACCTTTTTTTTGTATATCTTCAGGATCTCTTTCTACATACACACAAACGTACATACATGCATATATCATATGGGTATATTGTTGATTTAACCAATCTTCTATTTTTTAATATCTATGTCGTTTCTGTTTTTTTACTATTATATTGAAACCCAAGCCTTTTAATAGGACATATGTCCAGAATATATGGACACTATCTTTGAGATAAAAACTGACCAAAATTTCAGACGAGCTATAATTTTTTATGGGGCACTGAAGACAGCCTACATTTTCTCCCATTATTCCTCAAAGAGAAAACAGTAACATAATAAACCGCATCTTTCACAACATATTAATAATACACATAGCAATTTGCTTCAAAGGGAAATTTCTTTTTATAATAGTTATATCACATTATTTTTAAAAAACAATGTGTTTATTGTAGAAAACTGAAAAAGTAAGTATGAAAAAATCTAAAAAAAATAAAAATTCCCCATAATTCCCAATACCCCCAAATAGTCACATTTCTGATTTTAGTGTAAATTTCTTTGTACTAGTTTCTCCTTGTGAAAAGAACACACTTTACATACTAAACAGTCAAGGTTAAGGATGAATGGTTGGAGTGAGCAGTTCCTGACCAGGTTGTATTCAGCGAGAGTTGGTGTCTTCCTGTGACCTATTTATGGCATTCAAAAAAGGGCCTGACCCCCTCTCATTCTACATTTGGTGTCACTGCCTCCTAGTGATTATGATCACCAATATCCTCCCCATAAAATCCAGACTGGTTTTCATTACTTAATGCCGAGAACGTTAAATGATACACTGTGAAGTGAGGATCTCCATATTATTTTTCCAAATCGCTTTTTAGTTCTCACAATACCATCTGTGGAATAATCCTTATTTTTGTCCTTTCTCATTGAAAACACTCTGTTAAATAATTAAGCCTCTTTCTAGGCCACATTCTTTCATTAATCTAGCTGTATCATTTTCGACCGGCATTTTTGTCAGTAGCACCTTCATTTAATCAACAAATATTGAGAAGCTGCCATGTGTCCGTCTTAACAGTGATTAAAACTGACAAAGAGGGACAAAGACAGAGAGTGTGATGGGGTGTGCTATTTTATGGTTAATGGTCGGAGATTTCCTGATAAGGTGACATCTGAGCAGAAAACTAAATCAAAATGGGGAAGGAGTTATGTAACTATTTGCAGACAGAGCATTCCAATCAAAGGGAGAAGCAAGTTTGAAAACTTTGAGATTTGAGCAGAACTAGCACATTTGAGGAAGTACAAGGAGGCCAGTATGGTTGTAGCTAAATGACTGGGAGAGAAAAGCAGAAGAGGAGACAGGAGAGGGGCTGGGGCCGGGTGACTTCACACGTCTGGGCTCCTAGAAGGCCTTTGGCTTTTGTTCTGAGGAATATGAAAACATGAGAAGATTTTGAGAAAGGATGTGAAATTCACTGACATTACTGGCTGTTGCTTTGAGAATGGACCCTGGAGAGGGACCAATGGAGAGGTTGGCATAGGAAGAATAGAGCTAGGCCATAAATTGGGAGGCCATTGCAGTAATCTAGGTGAGAGCTTCATCATGCATCAGAAATGAGGGATAATACTTGGAAGGGATAGTGAGGATTAGTCGTGAGCCTTTAGAGAACTACAGTCTCAACTCATTCATCTTCATATTCTTGGTATCATCCAGCCTAAGGCTTGACACTATGTCTCACAAATGCTCCTTGAATGAGCTCTTTCATTGGACATCGAAGGGCACAGCCCACTGGACTTTCAGGCCAGAAGTCTCTCCTCTTTGCTACCGTGTCTCTCCACTTGAGGACCCTTCCCCTCAGAGAAAAATGTGCCACAGGGTCACCTTGTTTTCTGTTCTTCGGACCTTTTCTTAAACACTCCTTCTGGCATGCCTTTTCCACAGATGACTCTGTACCTTTTAAAAACCTGGAATATTGAACCATCCATTTCTTTAGTTACCAGATCATTACTGAGCACCTCGTATCCACTGGGCGCTATTGTAGGCTTCTGTAATATCTCAGCAAGTAAAACAAGCAAAAACGCCTGCCCTCAGGGAGATTGCATTCTAGCAGGCAAGAGAAAAAGTAAACAATAAACATGAAATGTAAGTAAACGGTAGAATATGCTGGAAGGTCAGACATGCGATGGGAAGTTGACAGGAACACAACTGGGATCAGGGTTCAAAGCTGAGTGGCACAGGCAGCTGAAGGACCAACACAAAGGACAACTTAACTTCTCAATGAATAGCTAGACGTGATGTCAGACATTTTCACCAGGGATTCTGCTTTAATCCTTAAAACAAGTTGTCTGTTTCTTCTCATTGTTTCTTTTCAGTTCATTTCCTATTAACTTTCTAATGCCATGGGAAAATATGTTTACTAGTTTTAAGAAGCATAACAACACACATTTGTGTAGCATTTAATAGTTTATAAGGTGCTTTCATGCTTAAAAATTACTCATTTGACCTCATATTATTATTGTGTTAGATATCATTTCCCCATTAGATAGATGATAGATGGTAGATAGATAGATAGATAGATGATATATGATAGATGAATAGATAGATGGTATATAGATAGATGCGATAGATAGATAGATAGATAGATAGATAGATAGATAGATAGATAGATAGATATAGATAGATAGATGATAGATGAAAAATAGATACTGAGACAAATTTACAAGATTTTATACAAAAATATAAGTGACAATGTGGAAATGTAGCCCAGTTCCTGAGGGGGGAAAAATATTCTTGAAAATTATACCCTATGGTGATTTTTAAAGTAAATTTCTTTGTTTTGGCTTTGGTCATTATTTCATCGATGTATACAACGTACACATAGCATCAGCAAACTGTGTAGTAAAGTACATATTAACAGGAATTAAAATCAAGGGAAGCAATACACACAATGAGTTTATTATTTGTCACCAGCTACATATATTGAATCAGAAATCTTAGGGTTCACAAGGTTTAATTTATAAAATTAGATTTGCTATTTTGTTTTATATGTACATAAAAATTTCCATCACAAGCCTATTTATTGATTGATTTTGTGATAATTTTTATCCTATTATGAGATCATGTGATATACTAATGAGAGAAAATGTGAAAAAAGGTGAAAAGAAAGAATATTGCATGAGTGGAGAATGAGAAGGAAATTGACTTAATTTTCTTACAATTGCAAGACTTTGAAAAGAAATTGCTGATTGTGGGTCACCTGCACAACTGTACCTTAGAACCATCCCTCCCCACTCCCGAAGTAAGGTAGCTTTCTCCTAAAGAAGAAGGCGCCCTCCAGAGTCTCAAATCAATTACTATTGGAAAATTCAACGTTAACCTAAAACGTCTTTTCCTCTGTACCACTGCCCCTATTCGGCTCTAGTATTTAAATCCTGGTTCTTGCTAAGTTGCTTTTGTCTCTAACACGGAACCGTGTTTTCTGAAGGATGCTCAGTGTGATGATGTGAGTCTTTGCTTGATAAATTAATATGCTAGAGAACAATGTTCCATCTGGTTTGAACAGGGAAAAATAAATCTCTAACCTCACAATTCCATTTTTCACAGAAAAATTATATAATGCTTTTGGGAAGGAACTCCAATTAGCCTGATCTGTGTAGTCCTCCAACACAGTGGCTGATGCAGGACCTGTTCTAGAACACTGAGAAGTGACAGCCATAGTGTGACTGGTCCAAGAGAAATCAAAGAGGTAACCCTCCTTTAATACCACTGTAATCTCCTGCATATTCCATGACAGTCTTAATGCTGTTAAATCTTTCTTTCTTTAAATTCTAATACCATCCTAGTGAGTCATTTATTGGAGTAATTATTCCATCTTTTCCTACTGTGGAAAACTATAGGAAAATACTTAGCTTTCCAATAGTCAAATTTTTTATGTTGTATCTTATTGGAATATGAGTTAATACTCCCTCTTGGCTAGTGTTTTTATTTAAGAAGTAAAATTACTACTTTAAGAAGAATTAGAGACGATTGTCAAAAAAAAAAAAAGATCTAAACATTCTACACAAAACACTATACCAAGCACAATGTAAAATAAATAGTCAAGCCTGATTCATTTATGGCCGTCAGCCCTACTGATCATTCACGAAATGTGCCCATCTGATGTCTTCTATTGAATTAATTGTGCTGCATGGTTTCATATGACAGCAGAGGGAAATGACTTGGAAAATACAAAAAAAAAAAAGGTATTAAACTTTAGAATAACAGCTCAAAGTGTTTAATGAACTACAAACAGCTTCCACTGTTTAAATGTCTCTGAGTAGCACAGTGACAAAGAACAGCAAGGAAGGGACAGAAAACTGTGCTGTTTATAATTAGACCTATTAGGAGTACGAAAGCGAATACAGAACACAACTACTAAAAGCGAGCTGCTCACCAAACCTCACACAACACACACACTCGAGGGTGCATCTACACTAGCCCTTTAAAGGAAAATACATTAAAGCACATTTATATCTACTGGGTGTCAGCGTGTAGGCAACAAAAATGCATTATGCCCAAAGAATGCTTTCTATTATGTGCAATAACATCTATATTATATGTCACAATGATGGGCATTATTGTGGTGTCACTGCTGTAGCTTTCAGCAGTAACACTATGGGAGAATGGACCCTTTCTGAGTAACTTGAAAAAAATGCTTGGTGGAAAACAAAATGTTCACCTGTGAATTCTTGTCACTCTCAAATGAATTTTATTTGTCAATAATGCATTAACATGCCTAATGGAAGTATGTCCAAGATTTTCCCCTTTTACTTTTAGCCTTGGGATAGTTTGAGCAACTTTATTTATTATGAATGAGTTGTTTTTGGGTTAGTGAGCTACTTGGGTTGTTAATTATAGTGTGGCTTGGAGGCTAAGAAGGGCGATGTGTGAAAAGGGACAGAGGCTGTGCCAGAAACACGTCACACTCCTTATAGTGCCCATAACTCATAGTGTCCATAATTACACGAAACGAAACAAAACAAAGAGAGCCCGCTGTTCTCCAAGGATCAGTACACAGTCTTTTTCATACCCCAGTTATCTTAACTGCCTTGAAATTACTTCCTCTCCATGGTCTTACAGCACAGGGTGTCTGCAAACGGCAGTGGCAAAACCCAAATATGGATAAGTTCAATGTTAGTATAGTGATTATTCATTTTGATATCAAAGATCTGTGACTGAGCACAGCTGAGTACTCTATTAGGGGACTTTGAATTAGAAAGAAGCAGGCTTGAGAGTCTATAAATGTTGGCCCAAAGCTTTTTCTATTACTAATGAGCTAGGTGGCTTTGCATGTTGACTTGACCTCTCTGAGTATTGGTTTCCTCTTTTATATAATGCAGGTTATGTTATCGAGTTCATAGGTTTTTATCACACTAAGTAGAATACAGATATACATACATACACATATACAATATTTGTACATATAATATTTGGCTCAATACATTGTAGTTCATGCACTCAGCCACGATTCCTAAGGCTAATAATTCCTAATGATAATAATTCTGCTTTAGTTGTCTTTATTGACCTTAGCACTAGAATCAGAAATTCTCTTCTCCCAAGAAAAGAACATTTTATTAAGGGAACACGAGGAAGTGAACTTGACTCAGCTGGAGTGAGGAGTGCAGGAAGTGGAGAGGCAGGACAATAGAAGAACTTGTAACTTGTGGTTGGTGCTTGTCTGTGTTGATCTCCCCACCCCTTACCCCACTGGTTGGTACAAGGTCGAATGCCCTTGTGTGGAAGAACCTGTAGCCTTGGGTACTTTTGTGATGGTGTCCATAGCTCTCTAACAACTCCGGCACTGACTGGGATATGAGCAGAATATGGATCCTATCATCTTGGAGGCTTCAGAAGCAGTTCAATGTCACCTTGACCTTGTCCCTTTTGGCTATTGGTCCCTTGCTTTGGTAACATCCCCTTTCCCAGCCTCTACTGTCCTAGCGTCTATCTTCTTTCTTGGAAATGAATTTCCTTAGGTACCTAATATAAATTCTTATCCAAGCCAGGACATTTTTGAGAGAGAAAGAGGACATGATTAATAATCACATGAACCATGCTAAACACATGAACCAAACCTATACTCCGCAAACTGAGACACGTGAACACCCTACAGAGAGGCCATGGGCCTGATAGAGCAACTCAATTATATTTAGTTTCAGCACTATTTGTGAGCCATAGGAAGGAGAGAGAGAGAGAGAGAGAGAGAGAGGGAGAGAGAGAGCGCATAAAACAAGGCTCTCATCCTTGGACAGTTTAATAAACATGACAGAGTAAAAATTGTAAACTGAAATATGATATATGGTCTAATCTGTAGATCTAGGTAGTTTGGCGGCAAAGAATCCAGTTCTATCGGAGAAGGCAAGAAGTAATCTTTGAGTCAATTCTTGAGGGAATAGTGGCCATGACTTGACAGACAGATGGATTTTAGATGAATGAACTTCAACAAAGGAGAAGAGAAAGAAAATAGTGTTTGTCCCAGCTCAGCTTTTTTTATGAACATTCTAAATATTTACCAATTTTTTCAAGGGTGTTGTCAACGTGAAGAACTAACTCTCACTTTAGAAAAACAAAACAAAGCAAAACAAAAAGACAGTGGGTCATAAGAAGGAAAGTTTCTCCACTTTCTTCTCCTTAACTACATAGATATAATCTGTTCTCAGACACTTCACCTTTCAGTCTCATAGAAAAATCTGTGTCGTCTGGAGTTCATGACTTCTCTCTGGGCTTTCAAAAATGCCTAATGGAAGTATGTCTTCCATATTTGCTATAGCTATATCATTTATTTCCCCTCTCCCCTCTATTTTTAGCCTCTCCCTGTTTACCAGATTCTTCTGAGTCCTTCTCCGCTTTCTTCTTTTACGTATTTGAAAGAATTCCTCCACTGCCCGTGTGTTTTCTCTCATTAATGTCCTATTTCTCTTCATGGTTATGTTCTTTACAGGATATTCTTCTGAAGATCCCTGTATTTCCTCCACATTATACCTCCAAACCACCCAGCACCATCATCCACCATACCATAGAAACTACTCTGGAAAATATCTCTAATGCATACCTAGTGCCTAAATCCAAGCCACTCCTCAACTGTCCTTGATTACTGTGTGGCACTCAACACCACTGACCATCCTCCTCTTCTTGACATTCATCCCAATTACTTCTCAATTACTTTTATTGTCTCCGAATTACTTCTTTTTCGTCTTCTTCATACATTCCAATGTTTGCTCGTGTCCAAATGCTCTCTAGGGTTATTTTCTTTACCCTGCTCCCCATCTCACTCTATATACTTTCCTAGGACATTTTCGTTTCCTCCCTAAGCTTCAGCAGCACCTCTGTTCTGGGGAGTCCTAAACAAGCATATGCAGCCTCGATCTCTTTGGAGTTCCAGGTCTTCACCTCCGTTCACTACTGGTTCTTCCCACCTCCACTTCCAGAGGCACTTCGAAAGCAGAATGCCAGCTTCTTTTGAATCCCTCTCCCAGTAAATGGCATCAATTTCAATGAGGCAGCTAGCTAGATCCAAAGAATGATTTTAAACATGTTTTCCTTTATTTTCTCAAGCCATTTAACACATCCTGCAGCTTCTGCGCCTCTAGCATCTTGAGTATCTGCCATCCCCACCCCCAACCCTCTCTTCTGCACCAATGTTGCTCTCCCAGTTTAAAATCCTGTTATTTGTTGTCTGGCTTTTTGAAATAAGTGATCTGTGAGCCCTGTCACTCGTAGATCCATCTTCCACACATCTTCAGAGATTTCCTAAGAACTACCCTGCTCAAAGATCCTCCTTATAGAAAAAAAAGCTTAAAAATCCCCGCTGAATTAGTTTCCTGAGGCTACGTGACAAATGACCACAACCTTGGCGGCTTAAAACAACAGAACTTTATTCTCTTAGTGTTCTAGAGGCCAGAAATCTGAAATCTGAGTGGCAGCAGGCCATGTGCCCTCCAGAGCCCCTAGGGGAGAATCCTTCCTGGCCTCCTCCAACTCTTGGTGGCTCTAGATGTTCCTTGCTTCGTGGCTGCAATCACTCTAATCTCTGCCTCTCTGGTCACACAGGCTTCTCTGCCATCTGTCAAATGTCCTACATCTGTATTTTATAAAGACACTTGTCATTGGATGAAGAGCCTTCCTGGAAAATCCAGGACGAGCTCTTTATATCAATACCCTTAATTTCATCACATCTGCAAAGATCCCTCTTCTAAATAATCACGTGCTCTGGGAACTAGGACATGTAGCCCACGAAAGCCCTTCATCTAAATCTGGGCTCTACTGGATCCTTCAGATATCAGCTCAGCCTTGCTAAGCAGCCTGCTGTTTCCTTCACCCCTCAGGGCCTTTGCTCACTGCTTTATCTCCCGAATATTCCCTTTACTCTCATCCTGCCTACCAAATGTAATGCATCTTCTAAGGCTCAGTTCAAGCATTACTTCCTTTATGAAATGTGTCCTGAGCTACCTCATCACTCACTATCACTGCTGTCTCACTGCCGTGACATTATTATATTCATATGTATTTTATCACATTAACATTTGGGAGCTTATTTCTAATTATGTCTGCCCCCTCCACTCATCCTCACTAACATAGTTTTTTTTTTTTTTTTTTTGGTTGGTGTGTTGGTTTTTATTTATATGTCATAGAATTTACATGTCCGGGTTCTGGTATGGCATTTCACATATACTAGGCTTTTAATAAAAGATTGCTGAATAGCATTGGCAGCTGAGTACCTAATATGTACTAGTCACCATGCAGGGAATTTATGTGTGAGATGTTATTTGTTGTAATCCTCACAATAAGACTCCTGGCCCCACATTCGAAATTAAGATAGAACAGTAAATAGCTCGTGCAAGGCCATAGAGAAAATAATTGACAAAATTACTGTTTTGGTCTGTCCACCTTGAGCCAGTTCTATTTTCAGTTATTGATTATCTAAACATTATTATCAGAAATGTCTGTGAAGCATTGAAGTCAGCCAGCTAGGCTTTGGGTACTATAGAAATGTGAATTGTAGATAAAAACTTCATTTATTCAAATACTATTTTTGGATTACCTACTGTGTGACAGGTATTATTCTAGCACCAGAGATATAGCTGTGAATATGTAAGTCCGAGTCTCTGCTCTTATACTGTTTACATCTCAGCGGAAGAGATGGGAAGAAATAATTAAAACTCAGGAAGTGATAAGGGCCAAGAAGAAGAGAGTGAATCCGAGCAAAGAGACGTGAAGCGATGCAGTGGTTCTTCTCTAGAGGGCCGTCAGCCAAAGCATCACTGAGCAGGTGCCATTTAAGTCAAGATCTGAATGAAGTGGTGGGAAAGGACAGGCCCGAGGCCCCTGCGGAATGACCATCCCGGGCAGGGATCAGCGAGTGAAAGGTCTCGCATTGCGAAGCTCTGGACAGCATCAGGAAGACAGGAATGCCAAGTAGGCCAGTGAGGATGGAAGGGAATAATCAATGGAGAGAGTGTGCATGAGCCACCCCAGAGGGAGCGATTGGGCCACATCCCGTAGGTCTCCTCGGCTACTGGATTTCTCTGTAGGATGGGAAGCCATTGGAGGTTTCTGAGCAGAGACGTGATTATGATCTGATTTATGTTTTAAAAGGTTGTGTACAAGGGTGTGAAGGATGCAGGAGACATTCAGATAGTTGGGGCCAATAGTGATGGTTGCTTCCAGCAGCACGGAGGCAAAGAAGGTGGGAGGAATTGATGGGCTTCTGTACATACACCAAAGCTAGAGCACAAGAATATGCTGTGGATGTGGGGCGTAAGAGAAACAGCAGATTGAAGGGTGACCCCAGAGTTTCGGGAGTCTTTGACCTCTACATTTTATTTCAAGTCATGAGAATGAGAGATGAGCAAGCGGTCCTGTGAAACTCCTGCATTTATAAGCAGTACAGAGACAATGTGAACCAATGTGAGCCACATGTCTGTTCTTAAGCTTTCTAGTAGCCACATTAAATGAAGTCAAAAGAAACAAAAGAAATGCATCTTAGCATATATTTTGCTTATCCCAATACATCCAAAATATTACCATTTCGATATGTAATTAATAGAAACTGTAATTGATCTTCTTTATTTGTGGATTCTGTGTTTGTAAATTCACCTACTAGCTAAAATTTATTTGTAACCCCCAAGTCAACGCGTGCAGCATTTTCACAGTCATTTGCTGATGTGCACAGTACGGTGAAAAGCAGAGCCACCTGATGTGCATGTCCACAGTCGAGGTCAAACAAGGCAATGCTCTGCCTTCCTGTTTTAGCTCTCATATTATAAAACAAGCTAAGCACAGGAGGCTGTGACATACTTTACAGAGAAAGTATGTCCGTCAGATAAGCTCCCTTCAGGCCTGAGTTATAGTGCCGTTGGCCATGAGTTCAGTGTTAATGCTTTAACAATATATATTAAATAGGGTGTCTCAACAGAAACACACATAGCATACGATTATATATGATCAGCAGACGGAAGTGTTGTGACCGAAGTCTTGCAGGACTAACCCTGTATCCTCCTGGGAGCAATGGTTCAGTAGTCACTGATTTGTGTTCCCCGAGACTCTACACGACTATCACAAATAATGAGAGTCGACTATTTATTAATGAGATGATTTACACACATTTTTTATACTAAGTGTTCAAATTCTGGTGTGTCTATCACACTTCCATCGCATCTTACTTTGAACTGGCCGCATGTGAGGTGTCCAATAGTCACATGTGACAAGTGACCACCGTGTGGGACACCAGAGAGTTAGAATCAAAATAAGATCGAGAAGAAGGAAATGGCAAAGATGAGTAAACTGGAAGGGCCAGAGAGTCAGAAAAGAAAAATCGGGACGTCTGATGGTGTGGGAGAAGGCACGAAACGAGAAGTTGCACGAAAAGACAGTTTCATTCATGTGGAGAGCTACGGAGACACCAGGGTTGGTGCGTGGCCTAACTCTGACCACGTGGACGTCATTATTTATCTGAGCAAGTGATATGTGGTTCAAAAACGGTGCCCGGAAACCAGGCGAAATCATGAGTAAGGGGTGAGGAATTGCAGAAAGTGGGTAGAAACCCCTTTTAAGAAGCTTGGCTATGAGAAAGAGCTTAGATGTAGAGCGTATACTTGAAAAAAAAAAATTAATGAGTACAAATCATGAGCACAAATACCTTAAAAGTGTAGGGAACCGCTGACATATTTATAAAACCCACTAAGAAGGAACCGCTACAGCTTTTATTCTTTTTTCTTACAACTAAAAAGTACCAACTGCTCTTTTTCTTTTCCCTCGGGAGGAATGCAGTCCTAGCACACAGCATCACACGGACTTGACAGTCGAGCAACTTGCAACATGGAAAATGAAAGTCAGCTGAGTCGTGGCAGGGCTTTATTGGTGAATGAAAGAGTTCTCCTTTTTCTTCCCTAGGTCTCGGATTACAGAGTAACTCCTCCGTGATGATAGAATGGGGCTGATTTTCAGCTTGCCAGCTTTGCTCAGGAGGGTGATCGGAAGCAAGCAATTTTTAAAATGTAGCCTTTTGTTGCCGATTTTTTAGTGTGTGTCATGCTTCATGTATTGTCTACCTATGCACTGTGGACCCAAACAGAAAAACATACAAGTGCATATGGAACATTTTTTATATGATGTGTCGGCCAATGTTGATGTCACTTGGTGGCTGAGGCTTAATTTTGACAGCATGTGGCCTCCCAGAGCCCTGGTTTCTGGAGGATCCCTGGAGCCTGAGTGGCAGTACCATTTCCTCATCTTATTAACTGCTCTATGGAGTTATTTCCCCAAGATGTCTTCAAATGGGAAGCCAAAGAGTTCAAGTTATGCAACCAACTCAGACTCCTACTTTCTCCATTTTGAGTGTGGGTAGAAAGATATTTCAAGAAAGGACTTATTTTCCACTTGATAAATAAGAATGCTACATGTTCACCATTTGAAGAAAGAATATAAACAGAAATTCTTTTCATGTTTCAGAAGTGGTGATTATGAAACAAAGCATGTGAAATAGTATAATTTCCTCAATAGGTAATAACCATCGAAGAGCTCTCCTACAATGTAGGCATTGGTTTGATTATTTGTTTAACAATAGGAATGTTATTCTCTTACGGTGAACAGAAGAATTCCTTCTGTGAGAAACCACACCCTGTCTCCAATCTTTGTTGGAGAGAAGCTCAAAAATCTACTCTGGGACAGAGAAAATATCCCAATCGAACCTTTAAATCTGCTAACCATAAGTAAATGCCTTACATGAACTAAATAAGGACCTAGATTGCAATATATCAGGGTCAAAGTAGAGTCAATCCATGGCGGACAGGATGATAGCTGACGTCAGAGTTACACAAATCAATTTATTCCCTTATACTTCACACATCTGTTGATAATAAGATTTGGGATACCTTATAATAATGGACATGAAAAAAATAAAATATACGATAAAAACTGAAGATAAGCCATGAGAAGAGAAAATTCAGTGGTTTTATTATGCTTATAATGAGAAATTTTAAACTCTCATTAGTGCTCCAAGAAAGATAAATGTGTGCCTATTTCTAGAGGACAATGTCTTCCCTAAGGCCTGGTTGAAGTAATTTTAATAGAAATATTTCTTTCAACTGACCAAAATGAAAGTTGAAGGAAAGAAGGAAGTATAAGTCAAAAAAAAGCATGCCCACAGAGAAAAAACAAATGTGGCCTAAGTTCATAGATTTCTGGTGGTCTCATCCCACCTACTGATGAGACTTCAAAATCAGTAAATAAGGGTTGCATACCTTTGTCTCTGGCCCATTTCCAGGTTTTCTCAATTTTCTTTTCCTTTTTTTTTCACTGTTTCTAATGTATTCAGTAATTGTTTTTGGAGCTTTCTATTAAAAAAAAAAAAAAGGCAGTGGAAAAGATTGCATGACGTGCAAAACAGCCTGGTTCTGAGTATCATTTAGGTGCAAATAACTAGTTGCAGGATTTTGCCAGATCATTCAACCCCTCTGAGCTTAAGTTTTATTGTTTTTCAATTAAGGACAGTTTGAAAGCCTGGTTCACTTCTTTATTAAATATTCCGTAAATGTCCAATATGTGTTAAGAAATAAGCAAGTATACTTCTGTATACTTTATTGCTGTATACTTTATTTCTGTATACTTCACTTTCCGTAGGCAAAGACAACGTCAAGAATGCATTTCAGTACATAAAGGACTAAAGTAAGATTCATGAATATATTTTTTAAAAGCCTAATTTGATGAATATCCTGGAAATGTAATTATGGGAATTAGGAGTCCCCCATACCTTACACTGAGCCAGTCTGAGAGACAAGGGAGAAATGGAAAAAGGGACTAAACCAGATAACGTCAGGACTTTCAGAGGAAAAAGTGAAAGAAATGAGAGAAGTCAAAAATAGGAGGAGAACAAAAATCCCTATAGGTAGAGGTTCACTTGAGTTGGAGGTTGAAGTTTTTATTCTCTCAAACAACACAAATTCATTGAGATTCTATGTTACAGGTTAATCCTGGATGTGTCAAAAACATATAAGCGTTGGCTGCGGTCAGAAACTGCTGTTATATCAATTCACATTAATCACTACATGAACATATAGCACATAACATGATGTGGTATTTGAATAAACATAAAGGGGTCAGTTCACGCCACTTGGAGGATCGTTAACACTAATATCAAGACCTGCTGAACTCCTCTGTAATGACTACCTTGGCTGTATTGATGGCATCAATGTTGGACTATGGTAAAGATTCTCCTATCTTATGTAAGCTGTTATGTTATCTTCTTCTTCAGATGAAATTAAATGCGACTCTGCTTTACTCCTCTTATGACAAGATGAAAAAGTAGGCTAAATCACCAAGAAGTTTCATAAAACTGGCCGTATTATTATAGAACAAAAATCTGAAGCAATTAACGAAGCATGCAGTATAGCAAACCCATTGTGGTACCTGCGGAGTAGAGGCTACCCCTAATTCAACACTGGAAGAAAATACATAACGGATGTCGGAAAACAGATCCGGTGGAGAAGTCAAAGGATGAGAAAGACCATCAGCAAAATCTGAAGGCTCACTAGACGTAGCTGGAGGTTGATTATATCACACCATATACCCACTCAAATAGTGTATATAGAATTCATCCAGATTCTAACATACTTAAATTCGTAGCTCTATATTTTCTCTTTTCACAAGCTGTTCATCTCTTTCGAATCACTGAAGTATAATTTTGCACATGGAAGACAAATTATTAAACTGCTAAATGTTCTGAACATTACCAGGATACTTAGAAACAGTTTATTTCCTTACTTAGCCTTTAATGAATCTAAAATAGCCATACCAAATGCCATATAAGTTTATTTTATTTTGTTGCATTCATTCTTGATGAAAACTGGGCTTTCAATTTAATGTGCAACCATATGTGAATTAAATGAGTATTATGTATGTGATACCACCTTGAAATTTAATGTTCATTCTCTAGTCACAAGTTTACCATTTCTTTCTGATTTCAAATCAGGTTTTTCTGCGTTCTACGTGAGCAGCTAAGAGTGCATTGATGCATTTCAGCGGCAACAAGTAAAACAAGTGAATCAAGAAAGGAGAAAAAAAAACACCAATTGATTTCTCCCACGGTAATTATAAGAGCTTTCTCACTTTGTGCAATTCCTATGCAAAGTTAATCATCCTTTAACAATAACCAAAAATTAATCTTTTTAATACGTGATGATGTTTGGACCGTATTTTAAGAAAGTCAATAAAGCGTTACAAAACTGTTTCAACATTTCTTTAGAAGCCTAGTGTTTTCTCTTTAATGCCTCCTCATTCTGGAGTAACAAGCTGCTTCATTATTGAATTTCTACCTCTTTTGCCTTTGCTGAATTTAGTCAGTACCAGCCAGACCTCTAATGTTATTTTAATGTTGGGGGGTTTGGTTTAATTCAAATATATTTTCATTTTAAAGTTATAATGACTAAGTACACCTGCTCACTTAAAAATTAGCACCTAGTTAGGCAGTTTTCAATAGCCTAATCATCTTTTGATTGTCTCTACTTGGATCATAGGCAGTTCACCTGCTCTTCATCTAAACTTAAATGTTTCCTGTTTACACGTCTGAAAACACTGAAAGATGATAATATTTAGAAAACAAAGAAAACTGAAACCTACATTCAAATGCATTATTTATATAATTATCCTGTAATTAAAGTAATTATAGTTTGTGAAAAAAGTAGTTTTTTTAGATTTTCATTTAGATTTCTCATGGGATAAGCTATGAACATGTAAAAAGCACACACAAATACACTCACACACACGCATACACATGCACAAGTTATCAGTGATGTTATCTACACAATAAAGAAAATGTTACCTCAAGATTTAGGGGTTCAAAACCTGTTTTTTCTTTCCCGAAACAAATTATCCAAAAACCATTCAGTGAGTTAATCCTATAGAAGGGATTACCTAGATCGAACTTCAGGAAATCTTTAATCCCCTATAGTTTCAACAGCAACGGTTAGGAAAAGTCCCAGTTCTACCTTGCTGAGCTATACACTGGTGCAAGTGATAGATGGACATGTCATAGAAATGACGAGTCTTCAGCATTTCCTATAAGATGGGGACAGTGTCAGATAAGGCCATGAGACATGAGTGTGTTTGAGGGTGTGCAGAGGAAATGCAGAATTTCAAAGAGGCCCCGGCAAACACTCACAGTTGGATTTTCATGATCTTCAATGAGAAGGCATATCAGTCAGTTTTTTTGCTGTACGGTGCCATTCAGATTAATACTTTTTATACCATTTCAAAGTGGACAGCACAGTTTGTATCCAGTTTTTCATTCTAAATATCCTATTCAATAGTTATTCTTCTTTTCTATACCTTTAAACAGATTTGGTTTTTTTGGTGTTTTTTTTTTTTTTTTTTTTTTGGACCACAGTGAGATCACATCATACTTTGGGAGCATTAGCTTGAAAGCGAGCGAATATATCTGGCTCTTAGGCCTACTTCAGAGACTCCTGTAAAGAAATACTTGGAACTGAATCACAAAAGTTTTATTTTCTCTATGTTTTTGATCAAGTTATGTGGGAGGAAGTGAAAAGTACTCAAAACATCTTTAGGCAGTTTTCACAGGGAGATTCTACATTCTTTCCAAATACCTGACTTCAATTCTGCATGTAAAAACTCAGATTGTCACATTTGTTAGTTTTAAGACTAGATCATCACCATTGAAATTAAAGGAAAAATAGATGATGGAAAAATGCTCTGTGTCTTTGGTCCTTTCACTTTGAGGATATATTAGTGACAACACCCCAGTGACATCCAACTCTTGGAAAAGATGGTACATGAGTCACCCAACACCTGATGCAGCAACCATTGCCATCACTCATTCTGGGTGTATTGACCTCAATGGTCCTGAAATACCAAGGACCAGAGAGAAGAATCAACAATACTCCATTCTCAAACATCAGCATTTTCTCAGGTCATGACCCCAAGGCCTGAAATGTCAAACAGAGATGATCACTATTTGCCGGAATGTCAGACTAGTGGTAGAAAAGGGGGCAGGAGCCTGAACATCACGATCACTTCCCCTCAAAGTGTCCTCTATCTTGGATCTCTGGAATCCTGCCCCTGGAAGTCACCCGCCCCCACACACACACCTCTCAGGCCACTTGCTTATGCTGTGTGGTTTCCTTTCAGGTTTAAGTATTGAACTTACAATATCTGAAAGTGAACCCCTATGAAAATGACTTTTACAAGGAACCAGTAGTATTGTAATTGGTAGGAAAGTGACAAGAGTGTTGAAGGGATTCCAAACTGTGTCATGTGGTAAAACAAATAAAAGGGACTGGAAATGTTTAACCTGGACAAGAGACATTTTAGAGACTGAAGATGCGGATAAAGTAGAAGTGAGAATTTATGTATCAGCCTGCACTAAAGGACCTTGAAGGAGCTGCATTTCAACTGCAACATTGTATGCTTTTGTGAACAGATTTTTTTTAAGGGAGACAGAGTAGCACAACGTTTGATGCACCCAGTCTACCAGTTGGTTGGTATAATCTCGGCAAAGAAAAAAAAATCGGTAGATGAAAAAATTCCTTTCCTGAGAATACAGACACCAAAAATTCTCTGTCAGGAAGGAGAAAACTAAGAGCAAGGCTGGTGAATGCACACTGCCAACAGAAACAACACTCTGAATAGCTGTCCTTAAAGAGAAAGTAAAGTATGTGATACATTATTTTTTATGAATCAGAATAAAAAATTAGAAAACAGCTATTTTATTTTTGCATCAGATACGTGTTCATTTACTCATTCATTTACAACAATATATATATATAGTGATTTTTTTTTTAATGCATCAGACACTGTTAATGTCCTAGGAATATAACTATGAACAAAACAAAGTCCCTGCCATTAAGAGACTAACATTCCAGTAAAGGAATATTTACAAAGTGATGAAGAGAGAGATTTTACAGGTTTCATGCCATTTAGACTGTATGACAGAGATACTGCTTACCAAAGTCATAGCTCAGGAAATTTAAGCAAAATGGATTTTTCTAAAAGTTTACTTTTATGTTACGATGCACTCTATATTGATACACACTTGACTCCCTCCGCAACATAAGGGAAAGAAATGGAATAAAAAATCAGGGAAGCATAAATGACATCTAGACATGCAGTGGTCAAAAAATATCTGTCTACACATTTAGTTTTATCAGACTTTGTAGCCAAAGTCTTACAATTTTCATGAAAACAGGGACTGTTTCATTCTGACCCTTCACTATAGATTTGGGGGCTGGGACAATTTCTGATAGAGTTAGTGATCAATAAATATTTGTTAGATGAATAAATGGATGGATAGATGGATGGATGGATGGATGGATGGATGGATGGATGGATGGATGGATGGATGGGAAGCAAAAAATTAAAGTAAAAAGTTACCTCATTTTCTAGTTCCAAACAGAAAATTCATTAAGGGAGAAAACTATTTTCTCCATTTCCCTCAAACAATAAATACAAAGAGAGTTCGGCTAATTGGATAGTGTTTGTGGTAATAATATCTTGGAAGGAGCAAATGTAGAATTATATTTAGTCAGTCCAGTGAGAAGGAGCAAATGTAGAATTATATTTAGTCAATCCAGTGAAAGAAGATAAAGCCATAAATGTTGGCTAACATAAGATAAATTCCCAAACTATGTAGAGGGGAGGCATGCACTTCAGTCTTGGGGTAGCAACAGTCCAATTTGGGTGACTAGTGTTAAGACTGGAGAGATCGTAAAAGGAATAAATTTCAGGGAAAGGTTGAGTTGAAAATAGAAGCAACACTGCTTATAAACTTAAATGTAGGAATTGGTTTCCAGATGTGGTGGATAGACTTTAAGATGGACCCCAAACAAGAAGCTAAGAGTAAATGCTGGATACCCGTCTGGCACTTAGCTTCCCCCTAGTTATGTTCCCACCCCTCCAACTGAAAAGCATTCCTTTCATTTGACCTTCACTGACGTCTTCATTGCATGGAACATGTCTACCTTGGTCCCTGATCTTTATAGGCTATTGGTTTCCCTGAAGTTTGGGAACAAAGCCGAAGTCCAAAAGGCCTTTTTAAAACAGTTACCATTTATTGGGCACTTAGTATATGTTAAGTACTTTAAATACATTGCCTCACTTAATCATCGCGACGGGTAGGGATTATTCTTCCCACTTTGTAGATGAGAAAACCAAGTTTAGAGAATGTAGGTAAGTTACTCAAGGTTGCACAGGTGAAAGTAGAAAAGCCAAGGTTTAATCGCAGGTCCACTTGATTCTGAGATTTGTGCCTCGTCTCCATGGCTGCTGCCCTGTCTTCCGGCAGCTCAGTTCCACTTCTCATGTATTCCAGGGCACACGGATACTCTCTCTTTCTACTCTAAACCATTTCCCCAGATGTATGAAGGGATTAATCTTCAGCAAGAAACAAAAAAGTAAAATATTGGAAAAGATCAGAGCAGTATATTTCCTAAACCAAATTCTGACTTAGTTCTCGAAAAAACTAGAGGAGGGGAGATTTTTCTGTCCTAGTCTACCAGAAACTCCATATTACCTGGCCAAGATGAGTCTGAACTCATTTCATTCACTTGACAAGGCTTGATTTTACCTGGGTCTTAGTCCAGCAAACCTGTTTAAGAAAAATATCTAAATGAATGTCTAAATTTAAAAACTACTTGCTTTTCCCCGATTGCTTCTGCCTAACACAAGTCGGAGCTGGTGAATTCTTCTTGCTACGTGAAATTGACATCTTCATCTCAATTTGCACATATGTGTGCGTATTATAATATTTATCCATATTCTGCCATTTTGGGATTGCACTTAGCACACAGAGTTTTGAATCTTTTCTCCTTAGGGGTTTGAATGTGATGACAATCCTGGGTGTCGAGCCCATTCATCACAGAGCACACATCAGTATCAGTTTCATGCAGTGAGTAGGTATTTTTTAATTAGCTTTTTCAGCTGAGAAAGAACTAATTAGGGGTGTGCCCTAGAACAACGATCCTCTTGAAGACAACAAATATCTCAGCACATTTCTTCCAGGATTGCTTTAGATGAAAAATTTGTACTTGGTCTTTCTGATTTTAGACAGCCAAGAACCATCTTACTTCTCCATTCACATTTCTTATAATATCTCTCTCTATAGATATAGATATAGATATAGATATAGATATAGATATAGATATAGATAGATAGATAGATAGATAGTAATATGTAATATAATTCATATATATATGAATATGTAATATTCATTACTGTTTCTCATCCAGGCTCCTTTGTCTACTTATTCTCTGTCTGTGATGGCTAAATATTCATATCTCCATATTTGCTCGAATCACTAAGAAGTCAGTCTCACAGCCTATTTAATCAATCTGACAACAATTCGTCACCAAGTATTTATCAAACACTTACGAAACTGTCAATAGCACTAGACTCAGCTGTGGGGAAAATAAATAGATGCAAAGTAAAAGTAAAATACAAAGCTTCTCTCTAATAAAGAAGTCATTGTCAGTAATCCATGTGCTGGTGAAGGGTTTTTATCGTGTGCTTGTGTGTGCCAACGACAAAAAAAATTATATATGTAATTGACAACATTCAATTGCTTTTTGCCTAACACAAAATGGTTCAAAGTAATATGTTCACATGTATAATGTATACTTTAAAAAATATAGATAATTTGCAACTAGGATAGAATAAAGCATTTATTTTCCATACAAAAAAATAAGTATAAAATAGGAATTGAAAATCTCTGCTTAAGTTAGTAATCACATTATTTTAAAAGACGTTAATGTCTATGGTACATAAACATTTTAAATCTTTAATCAGCTACCCTGTTTTATCCCATACAATCAAATAATCCAAACAGGAAAACTGCTGAGCTATAGTTTTTGGGGGTTTTTTTTAGGAATTTTTATATTTTATTTGAGCCAAACTAACAACACATGCCAGGGAACAAGATCTCAAATGCTCTCTGCTGAGCTCTGTGAAAAACAAACAAACAAACAAACAAACAAAAACAAACAAAAAATCCCACAAAGTTTAACCAAGTAAATGTGAAAATCTTATTGGCTTTATTAAGTGATTCACTGGTGTTATACCATCTAACAGCTGTACAAAACGAAAGGTTTTTATAGAAAGGAGGGTAGGGCAAGGGAGCTAGTCACAAAAGAAAAGAAAGGATAATTTTTAGATCCAGACATCTACTTTTAGGTGTAAGGGTTTTTATCACGAAGGTTGCCTCTTTTCCGTGGGGGGTGGAGAGTGTCCAAATGACAGATTACTGGTGTTTTACCAGAAAATTCCACACTGGTTGATTAAGATTACGTTTCTAGGAAGGGCCGAAACAGCAATTAGGTCAAGTATTATTTCAAGGTTTGGCATCATGGATGTTAGCACAAGTGATGTCATTTTGGCCAGTGGCTTTTATTCTTTAATACCTGCAGCTACTGGGAGTCGGAAGAGTAACAATAGGGACAGATTGACAAGTCTAAATATCACTACATGTTCATGGATAATAAAGGATAGCATTAGATGTTCGTGTTACAATCAGTCAGTAAATGAATATTGTAATTTGAAGGAATCCCACCCAATATTTATCGACAATGTCCAAGTAGCTGATTTTTGTTATAAATTAAATGATACTAAATAGTTGAGGATAGTAATATTTCCTTCTGTTCATGGCGTTGATGAGACCATACTAACCAACAACTTCCTCAGCATTTCTCCCTCATAATTTCTCTTGCTTTTGGGTCACAACTGCCTGGCCTGAGGCTTACATTATTTTCCTGGGCTTGCACATTTAAAAGTTGATGGCCCATCTGTTTTCCTGTTTTATGGAGCTGTTTGTCTGATTAAACCCATTGTTAAACAGAACAACTCAGTATGGCAACTCAGAATGGCAATTGTGTCAGATTGCAATTTACACCTTTACTAAGGGATTTAGGAGAATAACACTGTTGTGACACATTCTTTTACTTTTAAGTCTTCATTCAGATTTATGGCTCTGCTCCTTTGTTTTAATCTTGACAGTATGGAGGAGTTTTAAACTGAACAGCAACAAAAATGTTTAATGCTTATTTTGTTGCTTTAAAAAGATACAGAATTTCCAAGACCTGAGGGACTGCCCTTTTATACAAATTGAGGTACAGAGTGGATGGGGCCCCTGTCCAAAAGTCCACAGCCAGGGGGTGACAAAGTCAAGATCCCTGCCCTAGGGACCTGTAATTACTCTGTCTGTAACTCTTGCGTTGAAGGCATTATTCTAGTTTCTATGATGCTGAGCTAACATTTTAAGAAACAAATAGCAAGGCTCATGGGTTCTGCTACTTTACTTTTATAACTTCATTATTTGATCAAAGTATTTTATTACTGGCATTTAGGTGTCTCATAAAAGACAGGACTACTTTATGGCTTTCTCAGCATATTAATGCGAGTAAAATATTACAAATCGTGACAAAATTAATTCCATATATTATGTCTTTAGTCATTCCATGCTGAAGTTGAAGGATACTTAAATAGCATGTGGAGAAGGACTTTCCATAACTTATGTTCCAGCAAAATATGTTAAATTTTTTCTCCACAAGAAAGTTGTAGAAAATTCTTTCCCCATATGTCGTGTAAGCAGAGTACATCTTAGGTACCGTATAGCCTAAAGGCAGGAAAATGGAATGATTGATTTCTGAGAGTCCCACTCACCTTGTGTTCATGGAACTATGGTCGTCTCAAAATAATGCTTGTGTTGGTGAATGCTTCTTGGTTTATGGATGCTGAATTCCAGCTGACTTCAATTTAGTCCAATAAGCAGCTACTTTATATACACAGCAGGATTAGGCACCGAAGAAACTACCATTCCATTAACTTCAGTTTTCTGCTAGTTATTTAATATGTTTTGAACTTTCTCAGTTCACACCATTATCTCCTCCTTCTCTCCTCCCGCTGACAGGCCTCCTGCACATTGCTGATGCCAAAATTCTACTGGTTTCCAGGTAGACCTTGAATGTCACTATTCTCATAAAGTTTTGCCTAATATTTGTCCTTTCTTAAAATAAACTTATCTTTGAGTCAATACTCATTATAAATGATAAAATAAACAAAGCCACGTGAAAATGGAGTCAGAGCTGGCATCCCTGAGGAACTGCCTTGCGTGTCTTCCTCCTCAAATCTTATGTTAAAACTGGGTAAAATCATCTTTGGACTGGGCATAAAGCAGAACTGCATTGTAAACAATTGTTTGCACAGCTAACAGGAAAGCAGATATGACTAGATGACTGAAAATTAAAAACGCTCTTCAGAATTAGACACCTTCTGCACCTATAGAAATTCCTTTCTTAGCTTAATAGCACCCTTAGAAATTGTTCTTTCTTTTCCTGTAATCATTCCCCTTCCTTTTCTCATAAATACCCCTTGCCTTCATATCTAATTGGAACAGTATTTGAGTTTGTGCCTGAATCAGTGAAATAGCTATTCTTTTAAATCTTGTTGCCTCTTACTTTGGCCTTTTATTTTTAGGTTAACAATATTTTTCTTATTATGCTTCTATTAAAATTTATTAGATATCATCTTTTATTAAAATTATCTGTATGCATTTATCTCCACTAGTAGATTTGAAGTGCCTTGAGGACAAAGTATATATCTCATTCAGTTTTTGTTGCCTTGCAGCACCTAATGCAGTGTCCTGCATAAAAGATAATTATAGCAAATACTAGTTAAATAAACAAATTTATAATTATTCAGTGAAATGGCTGAGTTCAGAAAATTCTACTATTTCTCAGATGACAATACCCCCTCAAAGTGGTTGTTTTCTGCTCAGATATCTGTAGGAGTTGATAAAACTCCCTACTACTTTTAACTTTTATTTATGCCTTATTATCTTCATTTGAAGCAGTACTTATTATACCATGAAAGTATAAAAGTAATCAAACATCAGGAAAAACAATTTATTCAGAAATAAATTAGCTGATTCTCTAGAAACAAGGAGGAGATGTGTGATATTTTTGAACACTCCAGGAAAAGTGAGTATCCAGTTAAAAGAGAGTGCCTTTAACTTTAGCAGATGTATCTCCTAAAACTGAAAATATTTGATTTGCCAATATTTACTGGATCGATCAGAGTTGGCAAGCATCACCTTTATATAGCAGAGTTATAGCCATGGTAAAATGATTCAGGGAATAAATTGTAGTCAGAAATTACTTTCCAGAAAAGTCACAGAATTCTTCTGCAGCATGATAACTACCTTTTTTCCTCCCTATATCAAACCTTATAATATTAAGTCTCACCTCAACAGTTCAAAAATTACCGTCCCTAAATTCGTACATATCTGTCAACAGGATTTATTTAGAGATACTGTTTAACTTTCTAATGAACAATGAAATAGAAATACTCCTATCTTTTCATTTAAAAGAGAACCTACGGAATGTAGTTTCACTTCTCAAATTTAGGCATGTTCATGAAACAAAATACTCAATAATTGTAATTGGCTTTAAATCTACAGGATACTTAACCTGTCATCTTGTATCAGCTCTGAAGATGTTACACGTTTACTGAGTCCTTATTTTCAATCCGGCAACCCAATTTCATGAGTGTTACTGATAAAACCAAAATAATACTGATCCTTTCACCTCTAAACTGCTTACTTCTTACAAGTTATGCTGAGGACTGCATATTTTCTTTCTTGAGATTATCAAAGCCTTTATATTCTTTGATACATTCCTTTTACTAGTGGATGATAGGTTGGTTTCTCAGAAATATTTAGTTATCCTGCAATAGCCTCAATCTTCTACATTTTGGCTTAATTTATATCAACATTACAGTGAAAGAATTTTTCAAAGGAAAAATTTAAAGCTATAATAAGAAAATAAGGACAATAATAAAAAAACTAAAGACCGGATATCGTAAGTATTTCTTATTGAAAATTGTATTCCTTCATATAGGAAACATAATTGTTGCTGCTACATAAATATTTTATTTGGCAAAATGTGTTTGCTGGAAAATTATTTTGTTCCTTTATATCAACCATGGCTTGTTTGGAGGGTTTTTTTTTTTAATTGCATCAAAAATTTTATTTTGAAAACATATAAAGTTTATTTTTTATGTAATTTTCTGACATACTAATAAACTTTTAGCTATTATGTAATTTCCTTTACTTTCTTAAAAAGGAAATTATAAATTATCCAGGAGAAATAATCTAGATAGTAAATCTTAGATTACAAAAAACTTTAACAGTCACATAGAACTTCATCTTCTAAATATCTTATGAAAAATAACTTATGATAAACATTTCCACCTTGGGAAAGAATCCAATTTTCAGCCTTGTATAGAGAGCATGGAAAACATCCTAGATTACCGCTTATTCTAGTCAAAGAGGTTTTAGCTATGAGAAACAGACTAACTTCAAATTAGTTCAAGAAGTGGCGAATGAGTTTGTGTATATGTGGTGGATTCGTGCGGGGGGAGGGGAACGGGCAAGGGTGGTAAGAGAGGTGAGGGGAGGTTGTCAGAATCTCGGGGCTTGGACAGCATCCAAGAAGAGCGAGTGCAGAACAAACGGATCTCGTGAGCACCGGAAAGCCACCGGGGGTGCAGGCCACGCTTTTTTTTTTGGCTCACAAGCTACATAAGCCTTGATTTTGCTTCTATGCAATGTTATTCATTATTTTTCTCTGTATGCATTTCTCTATTCTTTAGTCCCTCTACCAAGCAACCTTTCCTGCTTCGTCTTTAGTTTATCTAAGGTCCAAAGTTGTCCACTCCATAGCCCAAGACCAAATGGATTTCTAGTTCTAGAATATACCACTAATTGATTTGAATGTTGATGGGGAGAAGGGAAGTAGATGAGGTGTAAGGGGGCAAATATGTGGCGACAGAAAGAAATTTAACTATGAGAAGGGGAACACACAATGCAATATATATATATGCCTTACTGTTAAATTGTACACCTTACTGGATTTCATTAACCAACATCACCAAAAAATAATAATTAATTAATTGATTAAAAAAAAATAAGCCAGACAGAAAAAATTAAAAATCACATGATATCACTTATATGTTGTATATAAACCTAAAAGCAACAAATGAACAGGACAAACAGGGACTCATGGACATGGACTAGTGGTTACCAGAGGGTAGGGAGTGGGGGAGGAGGGGAGAGATAGATGGTTAAAGGGAGTCAAATATAGGAGGGTAGAAGGAGGGTGAAGTGGGTAAAGGGGATCAAATATATGGTAGATGAAGGAAACTGGACTTTGGGTGGTAAACACACAATAAAATATACAGATGTCAGATTATAATGTACGCCTGAAAATTATATAATTGTATTAACCAATGTTATCCCAATAAACTTAAAAAAAATCAAAGAGATATAGCATTTAAAAAATAAAATAAAATAAAATAAAATAAAATTTTGCCTCAATTTCAAACTCCCAAGGAGGAAATCGAATCAGTCTTATTTTTTTCTTTTTTTAAACTAGGTCTTACATAAGTTATTAAGACGTGTCCACCTCTGTTTCAGTCAGATACGCTCAAGTAGAGCCTCTCATTTCCAAAGGGCCCTGGGTGGAACAGCAATCACTGTCCTCCCCTGAAGAGCCCCTCTAAAGAAAACTCTTTAAAAATTAAGCAGGAGACCCACGTATGGGCTGTAGGAAAACATATAACAAGCTGTATCTATAACAAACTGGAAGGAATCTATGAACCTGGAGAAAGCCCATAGCTGTCATAAGATTCTTAGAGGGCATCATTTCTTCCCCCTACCTAAATTAAGAATCATTTTTTCAAAGCTATTTTTAAGTTTATCTTCACAGTTCTCCCCTACCACCACAATTGTACTTTTAGTTATTGGTATCAATTATTAAGGGCCTTGGAGCAAATTACCGATGTAAATGACGATCAGGTAACACAGATACTGTAGTTATTTTTATTGTGTTGTTACGTTTTTATTTTTTATCTATTAATTTCCTGGATAATTGCTTTATGTAGTCACTCATACACTAACTATATTATTGGTAGTAAAGATATGAAATAAAAATTTGCCCAAAAGGGCTTAAGTAATCAATGAACATTTATTGAATACCTATAATATACTTAAAACTGTGCTAGAAGATATAGGATGCATCAGAAAAAAAGTCCCAACTGTATGCTTCTGGCAATCTTATGGTATAATTAGAGAGACAGAGCATCCATATGTGAAATTGCTCCTGAACAAGAACCATGAAAATGCTAAGTTATTTGTGTAGAAAGAATTATACAAGGTTTAGAGATTGAAGATCCTCTCAAGCTCCTCATTCTACATATCAGGGATTGGAGGCTCAGAGACACTAAGAGGTATTACCTTACTTTGTCAATTACCTTAATAATTGACAAATGTGAAAGTCCAAGCCAGGGCTCTTTCTACTATATCAAGATAGGCATTAATCATTGCACAAGGGGTCAAAGAACCAAGATAGAAATATGGGCAGAAAATGAGGAAAGAAATGAATTGGACTTTTAGAAACAGGTGGCCCTTAGAGATTAGCAATGGCTAGAAGTAAGAATAAGTATGGGTAGAGGATGACAGATATGTCAAAATGGAAAAGGAGAGAGAAGATTCAGTACAGAAACCTCCTCTGAGCAAGGTGAGGTTCACGATGGGGCAGAGGCAGGGTGTGAAATATTTAGGATCAGTTATTTACCTGCTTTGAAATTTATGCCCAAAGGCCATCATCATTGTCATGCACGCTTTTGTTTTGTTTTGGTTTTAGTCTGGGTGCAATTATGCATGTGCACACGTGTTGGGGTGAATGCAGTGTAACTGTTCAGTAACCTTTCCCCATTTCAGTATGTCCATGTGTGAATTTGGTGGAACCGAAGAGGAATTTTCTACTCAAATGGCTAACCTTGTAATCACCTCGAGATCAAGTGAAGACTCACCCTCCCCTTTGCTTGTTCTGTCTAGATAACAGATGTATCCCCTTTGCTTCTTCACTGTAACTGCCTGTAGCCTATAGCAACTACCATGCTTTGTAACAACTTGAGGACAAATTAACCAATCGGTTCATGCCAACTGTTACTGCACAGATAAGCCCTATAAAAGCAAGATTATCCCTGAGCTCAGGGCCCAGATCTTCAGAGCGCTAGCACCTCTGGGACTGCCAGCATAATAAACCTGAGTTCTCCAACTCTCCGAGTGGTGCTTGGTTTCTCACCGGTCTGATTTTTCTGCAACAAAACCAATTCAGTTGGAGGCACCTTATGTTAAGTGAACAAATGTAATTCCACTCATTTGTCTTGTTTTCCAATTTTATTTCAAGTAACAGTGAAATTTTCTTCACATGTCTTCAACTTAATTAATTTCTTTCCTTTTAAAAACTAATTTTTCAAAACACATGTTAAAAACAGTATCACTATATATTTTATAACAGGATAGCTAATCCAAAAGCATTAAAGTTTTTCAAGACATCTGTCTCTTGGAACTGAGACTATATTTTCCACCAGAAAGTAATTTAAAGAGTCGTACTTATAAATAAGCTAAATACTTTGAACAAAGATTGCAACAGTGACTCTCTCCTGGAGTAAATTTTACAATAAAACTAACCTCCCAAAATCATAGTTACAAAACCCTCACAGAAAATGTCTATTCCAATATCATACAAAATATATATGTGTGTGTGTGTGTGTGTGTGTGTGTGTGTATAAACTTTTTTTGAAATAGAATTTTGTGTTTGTTTACATTCTAGTATAGACACTACTTTTTCTTCCTCTGAGATTGTAAGTCCTCGGAACAGAAATATGATGGGATATATATTGAACATTCAAGACAGAACCTACCTCTGACCATTCTCTGATTCCACTGAAATTAGAGACTGTGTGAATAAGTTCACTTTCTGTATATTTTACTGACCCCTTTATGAAAAAGGAAGAAATAGAGTTCAAATAGCTAAAATCTTTGATTATCCTTTCACATATACAGTTTCTGTTATCTCAGTGGCAATTGGCCAAAATGTAATTATTATTCATCATCTATACTGAAAATTTAAACAGGAGGGCAAGAGAGTTTGCCCTTGCCCATCCCTCCCAACACAAATTACTGCCTGATTCTAATTACAGTTTTAACCACTAGCTGCTGATCATTTTATGGGTGGTGAGGTAATCCAATCAGGTGGATTGGGAGCTCATGTTAAACATGCCACACATAGAAATTAAAGTATGACTGATGGGCTTAAAAGCTGTTAATCAATATGTAGAGATAGCCAATTCAATTCCTTTCTCCTCTTCTAAATCCTTGCCCAAAATTGATGTGAAGTTCTCATTCTTCAGAGTAAGGAAATGTAAGTGCTAGGCTCACTTATACCTCTTTTCCAAATTTTCAGACTTCTAATTGGCCTAACTTGTATTTTCCTTTTTTTTTCTTTTTAAAATCAGAGGCTTTGAGGTAATCATATATTCAGTAGGTATATTCACAGGTCAATATAGGTTTCATTCCAGGTTTCATTAGTGTGCAGCTCTACACGACAGTTCATCTGTATCCATAATACAGTCACTCTGAAATACACTGGGTTTATTTCTTGAAGTACCTTTTTAACCGATACATTTTGAAGCATGCAAATAGCCAATTATCTTTACTCCAAGGCCATAGGAGTCTACCTGCATTAGGGACAGGTGACAGTGGCTAAACCATGATTATAAATTGGCAGCTAACCTAGAACATGAGCACTAAGGCTGGGATGAGACACATAAGCAATTAAAAACATTCCCAAAATCTAAAGTATGTTTTCCTTTGAGAAATATTCTTGGTTTTGACTGGAGCTATACATGCTTTTCAGCCACACATTCTTTGTGGTGCTTGCCAGCGAGCCATATTATTGAAGATGTCTTAAAGGAGATCCAGCAGAAACAAATGGGCTTTTATTTTACAATCAGCCTACTCTCATTTTTCTTAGGACTAAACATTAGTAGGGCTTTGGGAGGTGGGGTTCAGGTGGCTTTTGATATATGTAAGAAAAATTTGGGTTTAGAAAGTTATTGTCTTTGTGATGAATTATTGATATTTTCAAAGATTTGGGGTGAGAAGAAAACCTTAGAATGAAAAAAAAATAGCCATTTTAAGCAATGATTTCTTTTTTTTTCTCTTAAGATAAGTTTAGAACACCAGTTTCAGTCCAATGAGTTTGGGTTAGAATGTGGAATCTGTCGTGTTACAGCAATGTGAGATTTCAGAAAATGCATGAGATTCCCCATGATCGCTTTCAAAAAAAGTACGCATATACAGATCGGTTTAAAATGTAATTTTATTCAAATTAATGCTCAGTGATTTGTAATTAAAGTGTATGTCCGTAAAATGCTTTATTTGTAATGAGTTTATGCTCATAAACTAAATTTTCATTCTTTTGGTTTGCTCTCTATCTGTTATGTGTATGTGCTTGAGTTGAAGCATGGACATTTAACATTACCTGGATGCGTGGACTCCTCACTGCTCCACTGTCCTGTGCTTTCTGGATCTCCAGACCCAACCCCATCCTTGACCACTAGCATTTCCATGTCTATTTGTTTTGCCCTAACCTTTATTTTGACCTCAACTCCCCCAATAGGTATTATAAAAATCAGACAACTTCGTACTTGAGATTGAGTGTAACACCCACATTCTGCCATAGACCTCACCTGGCCTATCGTGTCCACAATCTGGCATAAACAGACTCGAGGAATTATTTTCTTCTTTTTAAGACAATAGAAAGAGCTTGTAGCTGTGATATCTATTTTAGGAGATATTAAGATAATGTTGCTCATAATACACAGCAGCAGATGAAAAATATATCTCAGATGATGGGGATATGGGAAGGGATGACATTTATTGTTACCAATGGCTTCAAATTATTTCCTATAAAATGAGGATTTTCCAAGCTTATCATACCTACTATTTGTTCAGTTCTTACCATGTGTATCGGTTTCTTATTTTATCCTCAACACAATTCTGTAAGATAAGTACCATTTTACAGATAAGGGAAATGAAATTTAGGAAGCAAGCAACAGAGCCCAGTCTCAAATCCTAACCTCTTGTGCATTCTTGGGCGATGTCCAAGACTCCTTCTTAATCACTTCCTATCAGAAGGACTCTATGATAATCCACCTTCCAATACAGATTCTAGTAGAAAAAAAGAAAGGACATACACAAGAAAAAAAAAGACAAGAATTATCTGTATATGCCTCTCCCCTGATCTCTCATCCTAGATTGGGTGCTTCTGGAAGACAGGTTCTTCCTTGTACTAAATCTCTAATTTCTTCACAGTGTAGATATTTGTTGACTAAGTGGGAATTAGATTAGAAAAATTATATCTAGACTTTAACGGAGAGTGGAAAAATATTGCAGATAGACACTAAACTGTGAAATGAGTATTTGATTACTTACAGAATCAAAACTTGGGAGAAAAAGAAATGGAAGTATGTAAATGTAGGAATATATAAGAATAGCCATTAATTAGGATGTTTTGATGACAAGTAGTGGGAATTCTGACTTAAATTGTTTTGGCTTCATTCTAAATATAGTTCTCTTCTTCTCATGAGGTTGCTTGCTTCTTTATTCCTGTTTAGTTAGGGCAAGACTCAGTTACATACTCAATAACATACTGATATTCTCTCAAACTGGTTTGCCTTAAGTCTCATGTCCACCACAGAACCAATTACTTTTTCCATAATTTTCTGTTTGGAGCAGAAAAGGAGACATCTCTGAATCACATGGATTACCAAAAGGAATTAGGAATTATTGGGATGGGCAAATGGAGATGCAACCTGGTACTGGGGACAAATTTAAGAAATGTCCATTAAAGAATCTTTCTGATCAATTCTTGAAGGCTAAGAGTTCTTTCTTTACTCTAATACACCTGCATAGGTATCATTGTTGCTATGATGTTATGTTGATAATTGGCTTATATAAAAATGTGCTGGTTGTTTGTGTGTCCTTCACGTGCAAATTGAAATACTTCATTTACTAATTATGTTATCTTCTCATGTGTGAAATACTCTAGGATTTATAACTCCCGAAAACATAAAATATAATCATTGCGATTGTATTGTCCCTATCTACTACTTTCTTCTTTTAACATCTTAGCATACACAATTTGAAACTTAAGTAACCTAGACAGGGAGAAAAACTTTAATTTATTTTGAGAAAGCTTGGGGATTTTCTATAGGTCCTTATATTAAAAAAAAACATAAAGGAAAAAAATTAAAAACTAGGTCAACTATATCAAGAAATGCACCATTTCTAAACATGGTTCTGTATGATATTTCTCATGTACCCAGCTTTTGGCCATCCATCTTCTACTAGGTTTTCTTACTTAAAACAAATGTATATTTATAGTGATCTTAACCCATTCACTATATTTGTAAAGAACATATACAAAATAGAAAGCAAAAGATTTCTAGCTACTATTCAGATAATTGGTGCTTTTTAGAGGGGGAAAAAGTGGATTTTAGAAGACATGTAATCTTGAAGATTTTGACCCGACCATGGATCTCATGAAGTCTGTGAGCGACCAAAAATTGTATGCAAGCGTTTGTGTCTATGTGGTTTGTTTTAGTCTGCTAGAGGTACCATAATAATATACCACAGACTGGATAGCTTAAATAACAGAAATTTGTTTCCTCGCAGTTCTTAGCAAAACAAGATCAAGGTGTGGGCAAGTGTGGTTTCTCCTGAGGCTTCTCTCTTTTGCTTATAGATGCCTACCTTTCACTGTGTCTTCATATGGCCTTTCCTCCGTGTGCCTGCATCGCTGGTGTCTCTTCCTATTTTTATAAGGACACCATTATCCTGGATTAGGGGCCCACCCTTATTATCTTGTTTAACCTTAATTACCTCTTTAAAAAACTTATCTCCTAATATGGTCACATTGAAGATTAGGGCTTCGACATGAACTGGGGGAGAGGAGGGGCAGGCGTGCGATTCAGTTGATAACATGTTTATTTAGATTTTTCAGAATGAAATTCCGTATCATCATTAGATTCCAAAAATGGTCTGTAACCACCAGATACTTTAACAACCATCGACGGGGTCCAAATCTTGCATTTTATATGTAAGAAATCTAAAACCCAGAGAGGCAAAATGGCCCATCCTCCATCACGCAGCAACTTACTGGGTAGCTGAGATGAGCACCAGGTCGACCTGATGCCTTGTCCAGTGAATGTCCTCTGTGGGTCTGTTCATGATGCTCACAATGGCTACAACCTGATTTAATGTAAATTCTCAAAGCCAAGTTATACATGTGGTGGGCCTAAGCTGGGCCTAAGCCGAGTTATTATAGGGGCTAAAGGAAAAGGAAGCAGTTAGTACATGATACTTAGGGCAGATTTTAGGAGATTACGAAAAAATAGAGAAGCTTTTATTTGGGGAGATGGTTCTCAACCAGTCCGATAGACTATCCCTAAGCCCCTGCGTAGAGATAGAGGGCAGCTTCAAACAGATGACAAAAGGGCCATCTGGATGAGGAATCTTGTGTGATTTAAGATGCAAGTGATGAAGTTTGAGAGCCCCAGTAACTAGTCGGGGACTAAATTCTCTCCATTTCTACATGGAATCCAATAGCATCCTGTGGAGAATCTGCAAGGAGCTTCTCTCAGGACAGCAGCAAGCTGAGGAAAACCAGCAGCAGGGCCACGAAAGAGGCGTTTCTTCAAAGGACTTCTATTCAGTGGGCTTCAGTGAGGACATCAAATAAAAGAAAAAGAGCAGGCATTTCTTAGTATATGTGACATATTCCTGGGTTCTATTAGAAATGACTGTTGTGAATTTAATAGGAGTGATGATGTGCTATAGCCATGTCGATAGGGGCCCCAAGCACCAAATGTGGTAATTATGTTAATATGGCTTTGCTGATACTTGAGCTGGAAATGGGAAGCCTAGGGACATTCTCTCTTCTCTCTTCTTTCTTCTCTCTTTCTCTCTCTCTATATATCTATATCTTTATATAGAAAGATATATATATAATATGATAATATGTATATACATAGTTTCCCTCTGCACATACTTTTCAGATGAGAAAGAACTTCCTAATGCAGCGTATATGTTAATGCAAACGAATTCCACTTCCATTTGCATCACTCCAAGAGAAATGTGGTAAACACCAACACTTTATTAATCTCCATCGAATGGTGATAATATATGCCTATCAAGTGGCTCTTTTTTAGGATTGAATAACTTCTTTTAGGTGACCTGATTTCGTTCTTCTGTCACAAATGATTCACAAGGAAAATCAAAGATACTAAGTAAGGTCCCTCATGTTGCCTAGTTCCTACGATAACAAGAACTGCCACTTGACGTTGACACACCACAGGAAAGATTGGGTCTTCCCAGTACGTCGAGCAACAATTTTTTAACTTCGTAAGCAGCACACGTGAAGACTAAGAAATATCGTGCAACTTCCCAAAACATCTGATGTATTTGAGAGGTGGCAATTGTTAATCCATCTGTACTGAGATAAGGGCCTCCTTCTGTTTTCACTTTCTCTTTTTCTGCTCTGCTAGAACCAGGGTGGCATAACGGCAACCATTTCTTCCAACGCCGCCTCCAACCTGTATATCAAGGACTCATGATAAATAGTAATCTGGCAAGAAGCAAACAACCTCGGTCCAAAGATGAGAGTTGCTTCCTGTCTTTCCCTTTGGTTTGGCCAGTACCTCGGAATCCCTGTCCCCTGTCCCTTGTCCTCTGGGCCTTGCTGGCTTTTGAGTTCGGCATGGTGCTGGAGGCTTCCTTGACTCTTAAGGGTCGGTCGACTGTCAGATCATAATGGCTGTCACATTTTTAAGTTAAAGCAACACTATGAATTTAAAACTTAAAAAAGCAGAACATTAAATAACCGTAAGGATTGGTCGGCAACACCTCCTGGCTTTAGCTTCCTTTTATTAGCTAGAAAGAGTTATGGTAACAGCTGTTGTATTTGAGTATAGACATGTACCAGCAGGTCTGGCATTTTGCATAAACAATCTCATTTAATCCTCTGTTTCATCATGCTGTGTAGGCATATAAACTCTTATTTTACAGATGTCAAAAGTTCTCTTTCTTTCCCCCTACAATCAACTTGACGCAATCAATTTATACAACAGTGTGTCCTTTTAATTACTATATTAATTCTTGCTTGTTAATACAAACATATCCTTAATTATTGGAATTTACGGTTTGGGGGAGAAGTTTGAGGGATGCCACAACTTTCTTACAGCACGACAGTTACTGCCCCTGTGGTCAATTGCTGAGGTCAGCTAGAATACACAGACAGAGCGAAAGACATGTTTATGGGCTTCATCCTTGATCCTTCTTATCAGGGGGAGGGAAGAATGGAGGCCTGGAAATAACTGGGTGGTCCTATGACCTCCCTGGACTAAGACAGGCCGTGAGTTATTTTGGGAGATATAACCTAAGGGGCTGAATATGTGCCCTGAAGAGGCGGGGAAGGATTGTTTGTGTTGTTCAGTCTCCTCCGCTGCCTCAGATTGTTTAGGTTCCTTTTTTTCTTTCACCTGTCACTCAGGGCCTACCTGATGCTCTGAGTTTCTCTTTGTTTTGCAATGTGGTCAAGGGACCTTTCAAAGCACAGGGGAGGGATCTCAATTGCCTTTAAACCCAGACAATCATGCATTTGAGGCTCAAGCACTCATGAGGCACATCACCCTCAGGGGGCTACCATCAGTCCCAGCAGCAGGCTGTCCCCGGGAATGGGTATCTGGGAATTCAGAAGACTCAATATGGGTTTCAATAAAGCAAAAATCCTTCCAGTATTCCCTTCTCTTCCTAAAGAAAACTAAAAAAAACCTCAGAGAAGTTACAATAACTTATGTATTTTATACAAATCTCGTATGCCTACAGCATAATAATGAATAAATGTAAGATCAAGCATTTGCCAGAATTTATCACACATTTATTAGACTGCATCTTTTCAGGGTATTTTGCTTCAGAGCTCATTGCTCCTCTGGCATAGTCACCTGCTGAAAGTCTTTATTTATTTACTTACTTATTTACTTTCTTATTTACTCACTTATGAGAAGAAATAATAGTGTCATGCTTAGAACTCAAGAGAAGAAAGTCAAGCTAATAGGCTCAGAGTATAGTAGAGGGAAAAGGAGTAAACTGCTAGACTAGCTCCAAGAAGAAAATTCACAGCATTCGTCTACTCTGAAAACACCTATTTGATTCCTCCTTTTACGGAAAGATCTAGACTCTGTTATTCTTATCCTCCAGGTCTCTTTAGGCAAAGCCATTATCAATCGATGAGTCTTGAGGCCGGAACCCCTTAGGCAGATTTGGGAGCATGAGTGAGGAGGGTAAGCACGCAAAGCCTCCACTGTAGGAGAGGTTCTACCAGCATATGTCTTCAAACTACAAAATTCTTGGCCCTACAATGAGTGTTATGTATAATGGCTCTAACCAATAATGAAAAACAAATTATTATAAATAAAACTAGCCTTTCAGATTTTGGTCTTTTAATTTTTTATATGAATTCCTCTTGAAGTACTTATTGCTTTCAATTTGAATCGAAATTGTATCCAACCTGCCTGATAATCTGCCACATAAGTCATGCCCATTGCATATTTCCTTCCTGAAGTTCAATTTTGAGACTTTGAGGAAGTTTGGAAGGCCAAGGAGAAAGAGGTCAGATTGGCTGGAACAGCCATGGGTAAAACTGTCAGCTCTTTGGCTAGTCAAGAAACTGAAAATAGTTAACTGACACATGACTTTTGGGTTGTGTGAAAAAACAATTTTATCACATGAGACTGAATGCTTGGAGATGGATGGTGTGATGCTATTAAGTGGAAAATAGCTCCTTTTCGCTTTAACAATTACAGGAGATGCACGTGCTCAGACGGCCAGAGATGACAATGATGAATTAGCAATTAATAGAGAGAGCTACTGAACGGCCCGAAGCCAGATGTAATGAATGTCACTAAGGAAGCGCCAATGCTACGCACAGAAAAGAAGTTATGGCTACAGCCTCCAAGATTTACCACCACTGGAACTTTCCTCCCATCCCAATAAACTTTAGGGAATAATAGCTGCTAGCCAGTAATCCAAGTTTCAAGGATAGTGTGTTTAACACTCTTCAGACAAAAACCTTTTTCGAGCATAAGTACGGTCTGCCTCAGAGGTCCTCGATTTTTATTGAAAAGAAAAATGAATTTCTCCTTTGTAATGTTGTCAATAAATTGAGGAATCTAATACTTCGGAAACTGCTTAGAAAAGTTTCCCATAAGTAGATTTCATTATGTATAAAATTAAAATGAAGATGCAATTGAACTTTGAAATCAAGTTCTCTGTAGTAGTGGAAAACTTCCAGTGTGAGTTGAAATTCTTTCAAGCCAGCGTGAAGCTTCAGCAAAATAACCCAGTATCCTAAGACCTTGCGTCCCTGATAGGTGTATGGATACTTTTCATAGTCAAATAAAAGCGGGCTTGTGTTCAAGGAAGGCATTTATTGATTCTAAAGACTTATATATATAACATGTGGCTCATATTTTATTATAACTCATTTTTATAACTTTTAATATCCAGCCCGATTATTTTTTTAACAAGTCACATTTTTACATAAAAAATACTGAATCATAGAGATTTCATTCCTTTATTCTTGAAAACTATTGGAATCATTTGTAAATAATTTAAAAATAATAGTACGTACATTTACAATGTTATACAAAAGATATAACCTGAACTTTTACTAGGTTGTTTTTATGTTGCTGAAGAGCCAAATTCCTATACACACGGTTAAATAATTTGAATTCTATTTCATAAACTATAATGTGTAGTGATAAGTGACGTACAAAATGATGACAAAGTTTAGTGGTCAACTTCAATATCCTAGTGAAAGGATGTTTATACTTGCTGGTTAAGTAGCAGAGAATAGCACATTGACCTTCAAATGGGCTGAAGATCAGGGCAGAAAAGGATGTATCTTCAAAAAATCCTTTATGTCTCTCTCAATTTTGTAAATAATAAATACTGAAAATTAATATTACTTATAATCTGCTAGCAAAGGGCAACTACTGATATTAAAGAACACCTGTCTTGGACGCCTTTCATTTTAATCTGTGCACAAGTATTTGTTTTCCTATAGTATTGACACTAGATGTTTATAATTTCTAAAGCTTCCTCAATTTGAGAGAGGACAAATATCATCTAATTTTAATGTACATTTATTTGAGAACCGGGGAGGAAAAATATGTTTCATATTTATTATTGGCCCATTTAATTTTTTCCCTTGTATGGTAGACTGAATAACGGCCCCACCAACGTGTCCACGACCTAATCCCCAGACCTTGCAAACGTTGCTTTACCTAGCAAAGGGACTTTGTGGGTGTGAATGAGCTGAAGATCTTGAGATGAAGAAATTATCCTAGATTATCTGGTTGGGCCTGATGTAATCAAAATGGTCCAAAAAGAGAGACACCGAAGAAATGAGAGTTACAGGAGAGAGTGACGTGATGATGAAAGCTGACATTAGAGTGACACACTGTGAAGGTGGATGAGGACGATACAAGGCAAGGAATACAGGTGGCCACTAGAAAAGGTGACATAAAAAGGTGACATAAATTCTCAGAGCCTTCAGAAGGAACCAGTTCTGCTGGCACTTTGACTTTAGCTTTGTGAGGCTGATTTGGGGCTTCTGATCCCCATAACTGTAAGATAATATATTCGTGTTATTTCACGGCTTGTGGTAATTTATTGCAACATCAAAAAGACGCTAATACACCTTGTAAAATGTTTTTATCTATTTTTATTGAGATCCATTTCTTATGGATTTGCAAGATCGCTGGATATAGTAAGATAATAAACTATTTTTTGTAAACAATTTTATTAAAGTATTATTGACATACCATAAATTACACACTTTTAAAGCACATACTTAAAGTGTACCATGTGACGTCCTTGAAACTATCACTATAATCAGGATATTGAACATAAGCGTCACCCCCAAAAGTTTCTGAGTACCCCTTTGTAACCTCAACTTTCTGCCCCTACCTTCCTGATTTCCACAGGCAATCACTGATCTGCTTCTTGTTACGATAGATTTGTTTGCATGTTTAAGAGTTTCAGGTAAATGGAACATACTCCGTTTTGCTCATTTTCCACTGCCTTCAAGTAGTTGTTTTTAAATATTTTGTCTAGAGTTTCTAATGGTTTTCTCCCGGTGGATAGTTGACAATCAGTCATTATTGGAAGCTGAAGTCTAGAAGCAACGTTTTGATAATAAAACCCAGCAACATGCAACACAATCTTTTTCTTGATAATGTTAATTTAGGAGTGGTAGTGGTAGTGTGATTTTACCCTGATAACTATGGGTAATTGTTGACAAATTTTACACATTATGCAAATTTGTGTTTTAAAAACATATCACTCCTAGCAATGTGGTGAGGCAGATTGAAGGCCAATTTTCTGTCTAGTCTCCAAGATAGATCTTTTTTCTTAGCTGTAGCCCTACTGAACATTTCCTACTGAATAACCCCTGTGAGTATCCCAAAAGCACTTTCAACTCCTCATGTCCAAAACTAACTCAGCAGCTTTTTCTCCCAATATCCTCTTTATCTGTTGGTTTGTAGCATATATGACTTTATCTGTTGGTTTCCATGGCCATCCATCAGTCACATATGCTGCAAACCAAGAGGTCATTCATGTCTCAAGCTCCTTCTTTATCATCATATCAAGTACAATCAGAAACTGTAGAAACTTTATGATTGCCAATAATGCCTTTAAATGTGTTTTTAGGATTCAGAAGGGATTGTGAAAATAAAAGGTTTGCGGCTGACTCTACAGTCAGTTAAGGGAAGGGGCTGAGTAAGAAGACTGAATTTATCATATGGAGTGAACTGTGTGATGAAATTAGAGAAGAGAAAAGAGTAAATCTGAGTTCCTGTGACTGGTAACTATAGTAAGGAAATACAGAGACGGGATTTGGGTCATGTCAGCACTGTAAGATGACGATGGCCTCAACAAGGGACACATCCCACATAGGGAGCAATGCCAAACACATGAAAGAGTACATGCAAAGCATCTAGGTAGAAGGATGTGAGATTAGGAGCATTGTTGGGGGCAGGGTTGGGGGGAGGGATGTGGCAGAAAAGGAGAAAGAAACACAAAGTGCTGTTATATTAAAAGGGATGTTATATATTTTCCGATGAGGCAACAGGTTACCAACAGATTTTTAAAGAAGAGATATTATCTTGTCCATATTTGTGATTATTTGATTTTTAATTTTTATTGTTGATTAAAGACGATAACCTTGTCGACAGTTTGTGGGACTCTGTTGTGAGTGGAAAGACCGAAGTGTTAAGATTACTGTCAGAAGGCTCTTGTCAGAGTCTGTGAGAGAAGACGCTGCTGCCTGATCTGACACAGTGGTAACGAAGCAGAGAGAAGAATCCAAGCGAGTTTTAGAAATAGTTCTGAAGTAAAATTGAAAAGACATAAATTTAGGTATTGGGAAGAGAGAAAATGAAGAAGAAAGATGACTTTAAGTTTTCTGGTTTGAATAATTAGTATAAAGATACTCAATTCATGAACTGAAATAAAGATTTCTGTTTATCTACTATCAAAGATGATTAGTAATATTTAGAGAAGGATGAAAGATTGCTTTTGATGTATATGGCAAAGCCTGCTGATGATTTCCAGTTAGACCTGGACTTGAAGCCAAGACAACACACAGATCTTTCATGTCCTCAGTGACTGTCGATAAGAACCAGAACGTTCATCTTGTGTAGCACCCCAGATAAATTCGTAGTGCCCTACTGAAGCCATACTTAGTCCAGGTCCAGTGGGGGAAGTGCCATGTTTGATAACTTCCGTAATGTAATGTACAGTGGGTAGCGGTGGCTGCATTTCTGCTCTAGATGGGAATTACATTATTAAGGCAAGTAGAGGAAGAAGAGAACACCTGAGACAGAAGTTTGGGGATGTCAATACTTAAAATGATTGACAGCAGAGGAGACGCAGAAGAAAAGGGCAGATAATAGGAACTGATGGAGAGGAGAATAGAAGCAAAGCCAAGGAAAGAAAATTTCTTTCTAGACGAAGGGAGTAGTAAAAATATCAACAATGAGTAGGAAGAACTTTTCACTGGATCTGACAGGAGACAATTGGGGTCCTAGTAACAGTCTTAGTTCCAGCTCTAAAAGTCAGTGACAGCTCTAAGCCCTCCATGCTCAGGAGAGTTTCTCTCTCCCTTTTTCCACTGCAGCGTGTCACTGGATCCCTTTAAAACGTCTAAAGTCAGAACAGGAGGCTACAAGGGAATTAAGTCTGAATGCTAAATAACTACATTTGGATTAAACTTTTAGGGTGAAATCCATTCCTCAATTGATTGGGAGCCACCTGATGATATTGACATCTCATCTTCAGATTTAAAGTTAATTTGAATGATGTAAATATGTTGAATACTATTTGTAAATAACAATGAACAATCAATAACTTTTGTGCAATAAACATTATATTATAAGTAATAGGGAATTAGCAAAGACTCAAGGTTTGTTTCCCCGCCATTGAGAAGCTGCAATGTAGCTACATGAGAGTTGAAAGAAAAAATATTTATAAAGAAACTTGTACGTTGGATAACTTTATATAAAGCTTAGGTAACATAAAATAATTAAATGAGCACAGGAAAATGTGCTTCATGAAAGACTGGCTGCTGGAAGTATTGAACTAGATTTTGAAGAAAAAAGAAATCAGGAATGATATGTCAGTCAGAGTTAAATCAAGAAATCAGAAACCACTATAGGTATTTAAAATAGAATTTATTGCAGAGAATTAGTGATGCAGATGATAGAAGTCGAGAAGCCAAACCCAAGGAGGGGACCTCAGTGAGGTAATAAAGAGAGTAGCAACAGTAGGACATTGTGACCCCTCTAAGCTACAGAGACCAAAGAAAACCGGCAATATTTGAGGACTCCTTGAGTCAAGGGAACAGAATTGGGGGATAACCATTTAGAGACAGCTTAAACCATGGGACAGATGAAGTCCTTGCCAGCACAAGACACCACCTGCAGCAGGGCAGAAGAAAAATGGAGAAATACTGTGGCTTCTTCCCACTCACTCTTCTCTCCAGTTCCCACCACCTCCCAGCTCCAGTCCCCACCTTAGTACCTGAGATACAGGAGCAGATGGGGAGAAGGGAAAGCAAATGGGCTCAGGACCAACAAAGAGTACATGGGAGGAAAAATGCAGATATGATGCTCCGTATATCCAGTTCACGTTATATATACTAGAGAAATGGGTCTCAACCCTTTCAGATGCTTTCTGAATTAGAATAGTCTACCTGTTGTAACAAATAGACACCAAATTATGGAATGGTTCAAAAACAATTAAAGTGTGTCTCTTGTTCAATTAACAGTACCGGGTGGGTAAACACGTTTACAGGACATTTGTCTTCTGCTCTGCTTACTGAAACTCAGATTGAGGGAAGCTCTATAATCTTCAACACATGCCTTCTGTATGGTCTTGGTGTTTCTTTCCAATCCTGTCAGTAGAAGGTGTGCACGTGAGATAGCTTTCATGCGAAGGGTCCAGAAGCATTGCTCATCAATTCCATTCACACCCCTTTGTCTAGAACTCTGTCACGTGGCCACAGCTACCTGCAAGGGAGACTGGGAAATGTAGTTGACCTGTGTGCAAGGAGGTCAGGAAAGAAACCGGATTTGGGAGGGTAATTAGCAGCCTATGCCCACATCTTTTTATAATAAATACTTCCTAATGCTCCTGTTATAAATAATGTAATTTATCTGTACCATTTTAAAAATCAATAAAATGCTCTAATTTTATTATAAAAGTGTCATAAAGGGAAGTGATGACATTTAAATACAGGAGTGCTCCCAGAGCCACCCAAGGAGACATGATAAAGTAGTCAGATGTCTGTATCTAGACATAATCTGCCATATGCAGATTCATACAGGGGCATCGTATTAGTGACTCAAATGCCACAATGGACACCGCTACAGGTGACATGATTTTCTCACGTAGCGAACAACTTTTGGTCAAGCTCCAAATAAAGCAAAGCATTATTTCTTCTGTTTATAGAATAATCATATTCAGAAAATTTTTGTTTATTAAAATGGTTCCAAACATTCTGTATTTATAGGTAAAGTCGTTTGGGTTCTAGGCTTAGATAAATATCAACATATTTAGATAAATGTAATATATAATGTAAATACTGTAAATAATTACATAAATTTATTTATTTATCTTATTTGAATGTCCACTGAGACTTCTGAAATTTATGAGGGCTGAGGGACAATTCTTTGTGTAAGACTGTCCTGGCTTCCTCCTACTATAAGTATCGGCAGCGTGCCCCATCATTGTGACATAAATATTTCTCTACAAATTTAAAACATTCTCTCTGGTGGGTTGTACTGTCCCCATGGAGAATCACCATTTAGAGGAAATGCATCTAACCTAGATGTCACTAGAGGTTTTCCTACCTCTTAAGAGATGAATTAATTAAAGACTCCGTTCATAGGCCATAGGAACCCTATGTATCCCCAAAGGCTGATGAGAAATTCCAGGGAGGAGGGTTACTCTCTCAGATTACTGCCTCTGCTGAATTAGTCCAATCTGCAGATTCTCCTTCCCTCTGTTGGAACCATCTCTGTTCCGTGCCTCATCAACCTGCAAGTAGAATGTCACCCTGTCCTTCAGTTTCTGGAAGAAATCTTCCCACCTCCCCATCATGGTTCCTCCCCACTCCCACCCCGACTCCGTACCTCCCCTCTCCCCGACATCACACATACAGAGAAAATGCATTTGTCTCTGAGACAGAGTTGACTGAATGTTTGGTAAACAACATTGCAAAGACACAAACGACTTGTGTTAAATATTAGGATCAGAAATACTGATTTCAAAGTTCAACATCCACCCTCAATTCTTCCTCTTCTTTTCACACCCACCACTCCAAATATACTATTAACTTCTAATGCAGAAATAATCATATGATTATTGCGTGTGTGTGCGTTTTTGTGTATGTATGTGTGTATGTGTCTGTCTGTCTGTCTGTCTCAGGCTACTCATAGCTTTACTCCTACCTCAGTGACTCAGGATATTTGCTGGTACTTACTGTTAGGAATTGCTACCTCTCTGATAATCCCGGTAACAGAAATATATGTTCAAATCTGTATTTTCGTCTGACTCATTGAACAGAGCTGCCAATTTCTGGAAAAGTGTCTGTCCATTTACATGCCTTGAAGGCCATGTATACCATGCAAGTATATCTAGTTGTTTGTTTATAACTCAATAGGGTGTGAGGGTTACTGTGGAGAACTAAAAAGGAATGTTTTGCTTTAATAGCTAGAGGTATTAAAGTGAAATTGATTTTAAAGGCTGTGCTCACCACCAATTTATGTCCCTTCTGCTGTAAATTTTGTTTCCTACACCTATAAATATAATACTAGAAATGGTTCCTGTTAATAGTAAAGGATTATAAAACTGAAAAGAATGAAGATGATACTTGGCTGAATGATGACCAGAAGACAAGGCGTCTAGGCCTAACTTAAAACGGTCTTAAAGTTCCAGGTGCACCTAGGAAAACCTGCGGGCAGCTGTGCCTCCCGGAAACACTGGATTAATGGAATGAGGGCAAAGTCCTTGCCGGCTTAGAGTCTTAGGAAAACCGATGGAATATGGGAGTAGCCATGTGGGAGGAGTTATGTTATTTTCCAGTTCTGCTCTAAGAAATAAGTTGTAATATTTTATATAGAAAAAGTCTATCATCCTAAATGTGATATAACTTTCAGCTAAAATACCTACTGTGATAATAAGAATTAATTTCAATGAGATACAGGAAAAGTGAACCTGAAAATTTGACCTTCATTTTCTAATTTGGGCATGGTTCCCAAGAGTTCTCACCTAGTAATCTTTTTATCTCTTGGCAAACTCTAGGTAGCTGTGGCATTTATCACCTAACCTACTAGTACAAGAAAGATCTCTAGTTGCATTTGGAACCCCTCAATATGGTGTCACCTTGGTTACATTATGCTTAGATCTCTCTGTCTAACATCAGAATCAAGCCAATAACTCACTTAGGAATATCCTAGGTGTCCTCACTTCTGGGTTTAGCCTAGATCCTGGTAGAGGTCCTAATGGCATCTACAAGCCATTTCCCCTGTATTCAGGGTTAGATGACCTGAAATGCACTGATATCTAAAGGGGCAGCAGAACACTTGCTCTTTGTGGGCACCAGTGCCTGGGGACCACAGAAATGTGCTTTGCCTGGGCTACGGGAGGTCTGGGGTAGTGTTGGGGGAGATTGTGGTAACTGAGGCTGAAGAAATAGGTCAAGATCAGAACCTGGAGGACTAAGAATGCCAGTCTGAGTCAATGGTGAGCTACTGGGAGTCTTTGAACTTGGAATATTCATGACGGAAGCTGTATTTTTAGAAAAAAAGTTAATCTAGAATGAATGTTAGTGATAGACTGGCATTTATTTCGCATGGACAAAGTTCTCAGAATAATTGTTTAACTTTGCATTCTGACTGTACAGCTATCGTTTAATTATACTTAATTGTATATACTTGTATTTCATCCTTTAAAATTATTCCAAAATGAATCAGAGAAAAAAATGTGATTGAAAGACTAAGAAAGAGTTGCTTTCAAATTTTCTTAAACAAAAATAATCTCACCTATACTCATTACTTTAGAACATTTGGGACTATAAAATTCTTTCTGAAAACTCCATCATAAACATGTCACTGATAACAGTTTTCGTAGCTTGTCTGCTAAAATCTGTGAAATTTTAAACTAACTACTTACCAATTTAAATATACTGTACCTACTTCCAAAAAGGATATAAGGTGGCTTAAATTAGAATATAGCTTTAGCAAAACAACAAGTAAAGTATGCTTTCTTCAAAAGTATTACATTAAAACTTTCTGAACTATTTGTGATACATGGGACATATCCACAATGTTCAATTACTAGAACCATTGGGAAAAAAAAAATCAGTCTCTTATTAACGAGATATGAAGTAGGTCAAAGAAAACATGCTTTATTTTTTAGTTTCAGCTTAGATTTCATTTTTTTTTTTTTTTAACTGGGAATCAAAACCATGTATGACATATCTGGGACAAACACACATACACAAACAATGATTTTATTATACTGCATCATTTCTCCAGGAATAGTCACAGAACATATTACGTATCTTTAAAAGAATGAAGCTATTCAGAATTGATCTCTTTAGGCTAATATGGACTGGCAGAGTATGTCAGTACAAATCCTATCATTTTGGGAAATCTCAAGATAATAAAATAATTTAACTGCTTGTTCTGTAAAATTTTAAATGTCATTTTCCCAATCTCTCAGCATTGTCACGCTCCTTTCAAGTCCTTGTTTCCAGCTCTCAATCTTTAGCTCTCACTTTCTTTTACTTTCAATCCATTCCTTCCTTCCTTCCTCCCTCCCTCTTTGCAATCGTTTTAATCTTTTCATCTTTGAAATGAGATTGGAAAGCAGAGGCAGCCAGAAGAAAATACATGGTTCATTTTCTCCTAAATATCCTCAAATTTCTATGCAAAATAATAGCTTCCTTCCATAATTGTTTTAGAAGCAGTAAGCTGACTCACAAACCACAGCTAATAACAAAAGCAACTCAATTTCATCCTTTCTAGTAACTGCCTAAGGCACTGGCTAATGGTGAGAGAAAACCACAAAGAATGTTTCAAAGGGGGAAAAACAGCTACAATTAAATAGCTTTTGTTAAACTAACGTTTTAAAGACATATACTACAAGTATAAGCAGGCCAAAGTTGGCAATAGTTTATAGCAGAAGGAATGGGGAAGGCCACGTCTTCCCTCGCAGCCCTAACGGAAAGGAACGCTGATCTGAACCGATCAAAGCCAGGAAGAATGATTGGGCCATTGTCACGAGGGGTAGAGCTTTCCAAGTTCACCTGTCAGCAGTGTTTGCTTGTAACTTCATAGACTGTCTCTAGGATACACAAGAAACTGATAACCCCAAGAAACAGAAATGAGGTTCTTGAGAGGATTTTAATATATTTTTGAATTTGGTAACATGCGAATGTATATCCAATATGACTTTAAATATATGTCTGTAAGTTCTTCCATACTCCTCTCCTCAAGAAGCGGTATTTACCTCTCCAGGAGTGTGGACTGGACTTAGTGATTTGCTTTTATCAATTAAAATATGACAGAAGAATAGTCACATTGGATTATGAGAAGCCTGCCGCTTCTGTCTTGAGCACTCTTTTTCTTTCTGGCATCACAGACACCATGAGGTGTGAGCAGGCTCGATAAGAGGCCCACAAAGAGTGACCAGAAGCCTCTTCTCTCCACAGCCCCAGCATGAGCTAAGATGGAGATTCTCCAGCCTCTTCACGTCACTGCAGCCCCTGGTCAACGACGTGACTGCAGCCTGAGCGAGGACCCTCAGCTGAGCCCTCCCAGTTTCCCGACCTTGAGAACCCTCAAGAAAATCTGAGATAGTAAATGTTTGTTGTCGAAGTTGTTAGTCTTGTAGCCATTTGTTAGGCAGCAATAGATGCCTAATAAAATTACAAGTCTAAAAATATAAACGAATAAATTAGTGAGTTAATTATATGAAAATAGAGAGTCACAGTACATGCACGTCCAACCTTGCTTTTATATATGAGCCTTAGCAACATGGAAACTGCTCCCAAAGGGAGGTGGGTCTGTTTCTTTGCTCTCGACCCTTTTTCACTCTCTCCCAGCATTTAAAGAAGATAAGACGGCTCCGAGTCTAATCCCTCGGGCCAGCCAAGGTGTTTTGTTGTTGTTGTTGTTGTTGTCGTTGTTGTTGTTTTAAATTTGGCTCCTCATGTATTTTCCATTTGGCTATGCTTACTCAACAGGATGTCTTTCCTGTATCTGAAAAGACCTGATGACACTGTAATCGGTTTTTTCCCACTCTGCAAAATTAATTTTGTTTTGGCTACTGTTCCTCATCGCTCAGCCTTCCTAATACTTCTCCCTGACATCAGAACCCAGTTGGAGAAAGGAGTAGGTTGTACGGGTTTTACGTTAATGTGGAAGCGATGGCCATAGAAATCTGCTTCATATCTCGTGCTGCAGGAGGGTAAGTAACGGACAGCCCAGCTGCCATCTTCTGACTCCTTCACTGAGACCAGGCTTCTCAGGGCTACTCTTAGTGAGAGACTGAGCACAGTAGGAACGTTAAGGTGGGCCCATTCCTGCGAGATGGGGGACTCTCTGACAGGGGACTCCTGCCTCTACTGGGTGACTTTGGCTCAAGAACTTCCCACTGGCTGGGCCACAATGTTCTTAAAATTTGCCAGAGACTGCCACTCTGCCTACCACACCTTCCTTTTCTCTCTTTCTTCTTCAGAGGGGTAACACCTGCAGCTCTTCGTCCTCCTCCAGTAGCCCCGTGTGTATCTTACAGTAAATCTTTCACACCTAACCTTGGCGTCTCCTTCTCAGAAGACCCAACGAAGCCATCCTCCTTGCATTCTAAGGCACTTGGGTGCCTGAGCCTTAGTAAAGGGGCTGTATGCTGGGCAAAGCGCTCTGTCACTAGAATTCTGGATCACGGTCTAAGGGTCAATAACCCAAACAGTGACTGAGCGTTTGCCTTGCTTTACTCTCCGTGCCAATGGCTCAGTCGTGGTCTTCACAGCAGAGGTAGTTGACCTACCATAGGACACACACGGATGGCTGGATCCACTGCTCTTAGTAACAGGTCCATCAGGGTAATGTTTTACCCAGCCAGAATAAAACGACCTTTTTCACGTCTGCCTTGCAGATAGATATATTAGTCAGTGAGGTACGAGGAGAAATCATCACGTAGGGCTTTCAAGAATCTCCTATAGTGGCTCTGAGGCAGCCAAAGCACAGCGTCTTCTCCCCTTTCTCTTTCCTTCTGGAATTTGAGAGGCCATCTGGTGAATACGAGGTGACTTTGAGAATAGAACTCACCCTTGAAATACAGTGGAAACATCCCTTGTGTGAAAGTAAACAAATTTCCATCTTACTAAAGATAAAATTATTTGAGATCATTCTTACTGTCAGTATAACCCAGTTCTAAATGGCAGACAGACTCCATTATTTATTATTTTCTGACCAATTACCATCTCTGTATGCTAACTCATTAATTATGCCCCATTGATCCCAAAGGCTAGTGTTGTTAACAGCACCCCATTTCAAACATTTTACTTTAAGCAAAGGCAGTATAGAAACATTTGACATCGGGAGCACTTGATATCAGCGAGTAGTTAGCAGTCACAATATAAAAGATTTTATGTCCCAAAGGGATTTTCTTTAGCATTCTATTAAGTAAAGTCTACTGTATTTCAATTTAGTTCCTATATCATTAAATTCATGACAGACACTGTTTTGGGGAAAAGGGAGCTTGTCAGAGAAACTTAAAACTACATTTTTTAAGTTTTTCCCATTGAAAAGAATAAGAAAGGAAGATAAAGGTACTGTTAACGACAGGCCTAATGCAAGGCTGTTATCACCACAATTTAAGCTCCCTCCATTTTTCAACCAGTCTGCACTAGTTTGTTAGATGCCTGCTGACCGTATGAGTCACGGACCTGTGACAGAGTCTTCTAGTTGTCTATCAAAATCTGATATTCCTTCTCTCATTTGTCCACAGTAATAGAGTTAAAACACAGAGATGGCGATCCAGACAGAAACTACATTTTCCAGCCTTCCTTGCAGCTGAGGTTGGGCCTGCAATGAATTTATCAGCTTCATTTGCTTAGAAGAAAATAGCTTTCACTAAACTTCCATTCTTTCTTTTTTCTGTACACTGAAAGGAGAAGGCGACACCACCGTCAGCATTAACCATGCAGAGGAGGACGAAACGGAGAGAACTTGGATCTCTGAATGATTTATTAACAGAGGTGCCCCAGGAGCCCAGATCACTCACCTCACAGCTCTTATAGAAAAATAGGTTTATATCTTTTCATGCCACTGCATTCCGAAGCCTCTTTGTTTTAACAACTTTGCCTTTTTCCTAAATAATGAGCCTAATAATAATATGGCTTTGCTTATTACTCTGGAATTATTAAAAAGATGTGTGTGTGTGTGTGTGTGTGTGTGTGTGTGTGTGTGTGTGTGTGTGTTAGGCTAAGGTGCTCTAAGGACCTCTCAGAACCACAGACTCATCCACACTCTATTTCCTATAGCACAAATATATTAATACCTTAGGAATCCAAATTAAATTAAAACAATAAAAAACATAAAAATATATCATATTACCCTTATCACAAACAATAACCTTCTCTCTTTAGTTAGCCATGTTTTAATCAGCAAAGGTATAGTTTGTTATGGGCTTATTTCTGAGTCACACAAAATGGAATTCGTAAACACAATGAATAAAATCATCTTATCTGAGAACCATGGTCCTAGTGGATAGCACAGTACTGTGGTCCTATTTCAATGATGGTCAAAGGAGGGTGAAGGGGCATTTTCTTTACCATCTTATGACAACCTCTATGAGGGTGAAAGTCATACATCAAAATCAGATTGGCTTTGGAGTCGCGGTTCTCTATCTTTTCAAATCTATGAATTTCTTGCAACAACTTGCCATCCCTGCTAAGCAGGTGCATAAGATACAAGGTCTGGCTGGGGTAAAAGTGCCCTGGGTGGACCTCTCTTGCCATTCATCACCATGGTGAGGACACAGTGTCCCATCCAGTTCTTGGCCATGCCAGAATCACCTTCGATTATTTCAATATATTGGTCATAATTTATTTTGATATTTAAAGTACATCGTATGTTCCTTGTACATGATTACATATTAAAAGCTAAATTTATTTAATCATGAACACCAAAACAGTTGCCTTTTGAGTAACTTTTTCAACAATTCTTTTCCCAGAACCTCTTGAGTACAATAATAATGCACAGAATTTTAATGTCACTCTTTATGTGATTACAGAAGTAGTTACGTTTTAATTAGAGAATTCAGAGATGTTTAAAGAATAAGACAAAAATCACCATAAATCCAACCACCCAGAAATATTCACTCTTAATAATTTGGTGTAAATTGTAATAGAGGCTCTGAGAGAAGTATGCACAGGTCCCAGTAGGTGGAACATTTCACAGAGAGAGTGAGACAAGCAAGAAAAGGGGCTACCCTGAAAAGTTCAGTCTTGAGAGATTAGTAGATGCCCCGAGTGGGAGGAAATGAGATCTTGTCTTAGACAGAGGGAGTGGTCCAAGCTAAGGAAACAGTGTAGGTGAAGGAGAGAAAATGCAAGTTAAGTAAGCTTCATGCAGTTTGTTAGAGATGAAGCAGATTATGCAAAAGATTGTGAGAAGTATGCTTAGAGAATAATTAGCCCACATGCAGTGGTAGGGAGCATAGGTTTATATAAGCCCCTCATTGTGCTTGTCACTGTACCTACAGTGTTACCTGCTTGCTTACAAAAGCCCTGTGAGGTAGATTTGTCATAGTTCCTACTTTATAAAAGAGGACATTGAGACTCAGAGAGGTCAGGGGACATGTACAAGGTAAAGAAGCGGTAAAGATAAAATAGCTAAAATTGAAAATTACATCTACCTGACTCTAAAATTTTAACTCAAGGTAAAGCTGGAGATAGGCCAGATACAATACATACATCCAAAAGTTGGGACTTTTATAAGCAACGAGAACCCATTAAACAGATTTTGAGAGGGGTAATATGATCTAGTTTGATTTCAAATGACGGGCTAGTAACAGTGAGACCGGAGGTAAGTAGAATGATGAGGATACTCCAGAGTCTTCAGATTTTCTACATACACTATTCTGTTATGTACATATTATTTCATTGTCTTATCTTTACTGCAATTGTTAAGATCTCCTATCTTAACACAGACCACAAGGCCATAAAAAGTACAAGTGATTTAAAGAATTCCTTCTCACACTTCAACATGCATATGAAATACTTGGAGATCTTAAAATGCAATTTCTAATTCAGTCAAGTCTGGAATGGATCCTGGTATCCTGCACTTTTAACAAGTGCCGAGGTCATTCGGATGCTGTCAACCTACAAACTTTGCTTTAAGTCGCAAGACTGTGGTGAATATCCTTGTCTGATTCTCAATACCAGGGATGAAGCATTTTCCATTTCAACTTTAAGTATGTGTGCTAGAGGTTTCTTTTGTTCCTTCGTTTTTGAAGATATCATATATTGGATTAGAAATTCTTATTCCTATTTTATTTGTTAAAATTATTAACAAGTAATAGATTTTCTAAAATTATTTTGCTTTTAATGCAATTCATCATATAATTTTTCTGCAGTATTCTGTAAACGTGGTGAATTGCACTGATTGATTTTTGAAAACTTAATCAAACTTTCATTCCTGAAATCAGCTCAATGAGGTCATGATACTTTATTTATATATTGTTGCATTCAGTTTGCTAATATGTTGTTGAGGACTTTTATGCTACGTTCATAAGTGAAATTAGAATGTCATTTTCATTTCTTTTAATATTCTTGTCATGTACTTTGATCACATTGAGCTCATAATTCAGTTTGAGAATTGTCCCTCTCTTTTTATACTCTGGAAGAATTTGTATAAATATGGTCTATTTCTTCTTTAAATGTTTAAAAGAATTTACTGGTGAAATCATCTAGGCCTGAAATTTTCTTTCTGTATAGATTTTTAATTAGGTATTCAATGTATTAGAAGAAGAGTTTTCAATTTGTTTCATTTTTTTCTTGTATCAATTTTGGTCAAATGCTGTTTTCCAGGAATTTTTTATTTTATTTAAATTTTTAAATTTATTGGCATAAAGTTTTTCATAATATATTTGTATGCTCTGAAGAATCTGTAATGATTCTTTTTTTCATTCCTTGGATTGGCAATTTGTACTATCTTTTTTTCTTGATAAATCTTGCCAAATGTTTATTAAATTATCCTATTCTTTTCAAGTACTTCATTTGTGGTATGGTTAATTCTCTCCATTTATTTGTTTTCTTTTTCATTGATTTCTGTATTGTTTTTATTTCCTTCAAGTTCCTGTAATGCCTTTTTCTATTTTTAGGTTTTTATTTAGATAAATATATTTTAATATTTATATTTATAATATTTAGATGATTCCGTTTTCATCCTTCCTACTCTTTGATATAATGCATTTAAAACTGCAAATTCCATTCTAATTTCCAGTTTAGCTGTGTCTTACAAGTTTGACGTATCTACTTTTATTATTATAGAAAAAATTTTTCTGTTATGTACTGAGAATTCTTCTTTGTTACTGTGGTCAATGGCTATGTTTAACTTCCCTAATCTCTAACATTCGAGTATTTTTAGGTTAAGGTTTGGCTATTATTTTTGAGATTGATTTTTCTATAATCAGAAAATATATTCTACATTATTTTCATTCTTTGAAAGTTTCTGGGATGTGTTTTATGCCCAACATATGGTCAATTTTGACAAAAGGTTCATGTGCATCTTTATCTCTCTCTTACCACCATAATTTTTTACCGTTATTATGCCTTTTAATTCTATATGCATTTTAGGGCCCAAAACTAATTATATATTTTGTTTAGTCAATATTCATTTACTTTTACCCACATATTTACCTTCACTTTGTTTCTTTATTACTTCCTACCATTTTATGTTTCTTTCTAGACTAATCTTTCTTCTGCCTGAAAAGTTCTTTAATTTTTTCCCTTTAATTCAAATTTACTGGCAGTAAGTTAAATTATGTCAGTGTTTGCTTGTCTGGAAATGTCTTTATTTTACTGGCACTATTAAAAGATAATTTTCAAGGGTATAAAATTTTAGGTTGTCATCTATTTTTTTCTGTCTCTAAAATTGTCATTTTGTTGTCAACTGGCATCTACTGTTTTTATAAGAAATTAGCTGTTTTTTATTGTTGCCTTCCTAAAGGTAATGTGCTTTATTCCTTTCCACCTTCTTATAACTTTTAGATTTCTCTCTTTTTTCTTTTTCAAAAATTTTCTTATGATATGTTCAGGAGTAGTCTGTGTTTTGTCTGCTTAGGGCTTATATTTCTTCTTAAATTTGTGAGGTAACATATTTTCCTCAGTTTTGGAAATATGTTTTTCCCCTACCTTTTTAAATATTGCTTCTGTTATATCTTTTTCCTGATTTTCTGACACTTCTGTTAAACATATATTAGAGCTTTTCACATTTCTAAACAATTTCCAATATGTTTTTATACCTTTTTACAAATTTTTTATTCTTTTAGATTTTCATGTTTGAGTCTAGATATTATCTACTAACTAATCTTTGTTCTCAAAATCATTCTTCTGCTGTGTCCAGCCTGTAGTCAAACCGATTTACTGGTTTTTAATTTTCATTATAGCATTTTGTGATTCTATAATTTCTATTTGATTCTTTTTATGTATTTCAGTGTTCCAGCGGAATATTTCAATTTGTCATATATTTTCTTGAACACGATGAATTTTAAAGTTTGCATTTAGCAACTCCATTATTAGATCTGAAAATTTTGTATCAATTTTTTTCTCTTGACCCTTTGTTATGCCAATTTTTTGAAATTTAATGATCGATGTTATCCAAGAAAAATAGAGAAGGCTCTGGAGGATACATACCTTATCTTCTAATGGGGATCCTCAGCTGGGTCAGATCACCTTAACCTAATCAAGGAATTAACCAACTGAACTAAATTTCTGTCAGTCTCTTTCCACCTCAGGTTCTCCCCTGTTCCCATGCTCGACTGTTCTGAGTCCTAACGAGTTGTCCAGAATCCTTCCTCTTTGTAAGGTCTGAACTCTAGTTCATATATTCTCAGCACTAGAAGACTCCTGAAAGCTCAAGTCTTTTGCAGTGACTTTTGGCTGATTTCTTTGCCTATCACCTTGCACAACATTAAAATTTGTCAGATGCTTCTAGGGGGGAAATGAAAGTATCTTGAACTCTTGTCTCTGTAGACTCTTTCTCTCCAGGATTTCTCCCTTGTGTTGCAGAACCATCATTCAAAAATCCTCAAATATTTATAATGTTTAGAAATGTAGTCTATAGGTTGGAAAATAAGAAGGAGACAGCTTTTAATTGCTCGAGGTACCAAAAAAATTGAAAGTGCTTGAGTATAATTTTTGTTTCTATCAGAGTTTACTTAAATTTTGTCACAAAAATATGTAATTCTATTAATCAACAAATATGCAGAGTTTAGATACGATCTAATACTAAACTTAATTATATCTAGGATATACATAATCGACATAAATAGAAATCAAATAGGCAATAGCCAAATTCAAAAGGAAAAATAAGCACACTAAGAAAGTGTCACTGTACTCTGGCACATACAATGACACACTGAGATTTTAAAAATGGCTGATTTTGATCACTGACAGCATTTTTCAAGTTGGTTGTTTTTATTAGCTGAAGAGTAAAATTGGCATCCTGTTGAGACGAGTTTCAGTGAGGTTTATGGTTGTTCTTTCCATTTCTGGGCCCTTGTCCTATGAGATATTATCCATTTCAAAAAGTTGTGCTATTTCAGCAATTTCTTGTTCAACATTGACAGTTGCCATTTCACAAATATTAAAGAGATTGAAAAGGCCTAGAAGATCATTAAATCCATCCCCCTGGCACTGTAGGTGAAGCAAGTGAAGCAAAACCATGTGTGTGTGTGTGTGTGTGTGTGTGTGTGTGTGTGTGTGTGTGTGTGTGTATGTGTGTACGTGCATGGGTTATATTTGGTACGATTGTTTCTATTAAAAATAATATTGAGTGAAATGGGTGAGGGTGGCTTAATAAGTGAAAAGTTTCTGGCAGGAATTTTCATTGTTCCTCTTCTATCTTATCGGTCTGAATATCATTAATCATTAGGTGCCTATCTTATATCCCAAATACGTATTTTAAAATAGCATTTTAGGTTTAATTTATACTTGTCATTTAAAGCCCAGTTCTGGTTAATTTCAGCAGTGACCGGATTATCTGGAACTGAGTAGAATCCCATAGCTAATAATCTTGGAAATCAATTATCTCAACGTTAAGGTGAAGAAAAATATATAAATTACATTACCTTTAATTTAATAAATAATAATTTCATAGATGTTTGTATTTTTCTAACTTTTAAAGGCGGCAAAGTGTTTTGATTAATATTAAATACCTGAATATTATTAAACTTAGTCAAATTCACTGTTTCATATAAATATTCCACGTGACAATATACTAAGGAAGCATTCATGAATAGATATTCAAATATCAGTGGCACATATTCATAACATTTAGTTAACATTAAAATTTACAGTTTTAAGCATCTTACAAATATATCGTATCATAAGATATCAATGGACCTATCTCTTAAATACAAAAGTACAGCTAAAATATTAAATATCATATTTAAATACAAGGATTTCTCTATAGTCATATAATCACCAAAATTCTTTCTGATCCTGCTTGTTATTAAGTACTATTTAATTAAATCACCAGAATCTTACAGCATTAGCTTTGTAATACAAAGCTGGTCATATATAAATGAATAACAATATCCCTTAGGCAATATCAAAATATCACCTTTTATGAATAAATTATAAGAAGAAATAGCAAGAAAATAAAGGAGACCATATATCAACTATTATAGTGTCATTAATAGCAACTAGTTCTAAAATTTGGGCTTGTAAATTCTTGAACTAGGGAATAAAACTATTAAAGCTGGTTCTTTGGGGCCTTACTACATTGTTTATTTAATTTTTGGTTACTTTGTTTGAAAAGCACAAAGAATCAAACATTTCATACAAATTCTTTGGCAGTTCTCAAAATGTTACAGAATAAATTATGGATCACCATCACATGCCTTGTGGAAGACATATTCCAAAATGTCAATGAGTTTTCGGTGCAAAATAATTCAATGTTATGGCATCATACACTCAGATCAAACCTCCAAAACAGGAACTGCAGGCAATCTCAACTCCTAAAGAGGACTTATGATAATATGAAGTTCAAAGTCAGGGATGGGTTGTGGCTGCTCACTTTTCAGTACCAAATAATGAAATGCCACTTGCAAGATTCTAGTCCTCTCACCCTGCTTTGAACATGTAACCTAGTATGTTATTTGAATAATTGAACAGATCTTCATTAGTAAAAGCCAAGTTCTCCTGGCTAACATTTAAAGAATATACATGAAAAGATTTCCATAGGTACAGAGTCCTTCTGTTGTAAGAGTAATTATGTAAAGCCATGTGTGATATGTTATGTTGATATTAATACTTTATCTCTAGAGATTTTAACAAGATAAAAACGTTTTGGCAGGGGGACATTGACAAATTAATAGGTGAGCAAGACATAAGGCAAACCCATTGGGTCAAAGGAAGGCAATCTTGAACAATAAATAAAGGAAACCTTTCCTAATTAAGAGTTGTACAAATATTTCACCCTTTGTAAGGTATACTGGATTCCACACTTCTACTTCTTTCGTCTTGGCAAGCAGGAGATGAGATGTGTTCTTTCAGTTAGTCTCAGGAGCATAGATTTTTCTCATAATGTGAGCATCTTGCTACACCGAGTGTGATTGTACTTAAAATGCCTTAGTACATATTTTTCACATGTTATCATCCCTAGGTGCTAAACATCGCTTTTTCACCATTCCCTAGCTCCCAAAAATGGATTTCTTGAGAAGCTGTATGTTGATTTCCAACTTGGAGCTCTCCTAAATGACATCCAAGTATAAATTTGATTGCACACTAATGTTATCTTCACTACCTTCTACACATCACTACATCTTCCACCTCTTCATCCTTTACTTCAGAAGCTTCCTTACTGTAATTATATTAGAATCTTAAATCTTTAGGGACTTTGCAGATCATCTAATCCTGTTCTCTCATTTAAGGAGAAACAAGACCTAGGAAGAACATTTGAGTTGCCCAGGTTGACTTAGGTCACAGTAAAGCTGTCACTAGATTAACAAAACAGTTATGACTCTTAAGTCAATCTACCCTACGGCGTCTGGTTCTACAGGAAGGTCTATGCTTTCTCAAGGACTATCCCCTCAAACTCCCAGCACAGCAGTCAGGGGTCACTCTTATCCTAGAGAGAAAGTGCACCTCTTGATCTTCGTGTTGTTACCCAGTTGGCTTCTACACTGCCAAGAAATTCGAGATCTTTTGCTTTGAAAGAATATAAAAAATAAGGCACAAATTAATCATTATTTGCAGAAATTCAAGATAATAGTGTTAACTGTGGTTTATAAATTTAGAAGACCTCTGAATGTCGGAATACTGGATTAGGAATGAAGAATCTAGTTTTGGGCTTGCTTCTAAGTACCTTTGAAAGTTTGGGTAAATTTCTTAATCCACCTGCTTCTCATTTGCCTTATCTGGAATTTAAGAGGATTGTGCTAGATGATTCTTAAGGTCCCTTCCAGCTAGAAATTTCTGTGATTCTTTATCATGCAAAGTGGAGAACTGAGATAAGCACATAGCTGTATCAAAGGGTAAACAAGGCTCGGTACTTTGCTTTACTTGTCTGCATAATTCAGAGGAACATTATTTTTTAATCCTAAATCACCAGGAAAATTGCTTCGGCTTTTACTTTACTCCATGTGCCGATACAGCCAAAACTCCATGCTTCACTCGTTCTTCCTGAGCCCAGAAGATCGTGTAGAACGGAACACTAGATCGAGCTATGTGGAATTGACATACGCGGTACCTACATTAAAATGGATGTGCATTCCCTGCGGCCAAATCAGAAGCACAGTGCACACAAATATAAACAAATGGAAAACTTCGAGACTTGTTTACGCAACCACATTCCAGCATGCACATCTAAAGATGTTGGATGTTGCAATTAGGAAAACTTTGCTTGTCAAAACTGGTCTTTTAAAATTGTTCTCACTTCTTTTTTCCTGTAATTTTTTTTTCTTTAGCAGTGATTTTTAATCACCTCCTTCACCAAAAATAAGCTTAAGTGTCTCTTCAATTCATTTGCACTTTTACATTCCCAGCTTTTCCTGACAGCTTTTTCTTATACGTAGCATTAAAGACTCCTGCTCTGGTTCCCCTGTATTAACCCTGGGGCTGAATTTTGCCTTTGTATGCACATACCAACACATCAGTAGTACAGTAAACTTTTAGTTGAATCCTCTCTAAGAGATTCGAACTTATTATTAGAACAGTGCATGAATCTAAACAATAATTTGTTCACTATTTTCTCTATTTCAAATATTTTCCTGAGGATACCCGATTTTTAAAACCTCCACTATTAAATCCCCTATTTTCCAAGAGACTGAAATGGAAATAGATTCCCAATTAAATGTTTCCTTTTATTGCACCCCCTTATCCCCAAGCCTCGTCTTTCGTTTTCTGCTCAGTCCAGCAGTGGACACTATATTCAAAGTAGAAATCCAGTAAATGCCTTACAAAGGTGCAGTATCACTCTCTCTTCTCATCTCCTTCTACTTTGATGAGATAACCTAGTAAATCCGGGTTGCTTTTGCTAATGCAGTTGTGCTCTATGCTGATGGTTTTGCAGATTTTCCCACAATATCTTCCAAATCCCTTCCTGGGTGTATGTTCTGCATAATTGGCTCCTTGATCCTGTACTTATTAGTTTGTATCTTTATACCTGAACTGCATTTGGCATCCTCTGCCTTAATCACCCACAATTCAAATCCTCTTCAATCTGATAATATTGCACCTTATTATTTGCTAAGACTTCAATTTTAGTATCACCAGCAAATTCAATGATCTTTTCTCCTCTGCACACGTCCCCAAATACGTATACCTTATTCCCGGAGCGCCAGAACACATGCTATCTCTAACCCCCTTCGAAGCTGAGTTTGCCATCTACAACTGCTTTTTGTCTACTCTTAAATCAGTTTTCTGCTGCACTATGCTATTTTATGTCCCATTTCCTGGGTCTGCTTTAGAGATAAATTTTCAATGTGAGATTTTGTCAAATGCTTTTGAAAACTTTTTTTTTTTCTTTTCTTATCTATCAAGGCAATGGTACCGCCAGGAGCTCAGGACAGTTAGAGAAATATGGCCTCCCATTCACGAGTCCATCTTGACTACCTCAAAGCGATTTTGTTAGGAGTCTCTATTTACTATGTTCAGAGAAAGCCAAGCAATCTCTTGAAGTAGATAGAGAGACAGAACAAGCAAAAGCATTTCCTATTTTCCTACTTATTTTGGAACTGAAGACAAGAGCCCATTTTTTTCATGCCTTTTCTAGAGAGCACCCATGTTGGTAATATGTAGTCACGTAAGGCTCAGATTTGGGGCAAAATACAAGTACGTGCAATGCAAGTGTTCATGCATTCGCTGGGTGTGGCCGGGCCACACTGTCTGGGCAGAATAGCTTCAATGACGGCGACGACTGCGTAGAATTTGTTAAGCATTTACAACATACCATGCCCTGTCCTAAGACATTTACATTCTTTTAACCTAAGTAAATTACTTTGAAATAAATATACTTACATAAAAGTTGTTAAATTGGCACAGATAATTCCTATGTACCTTTCACCCAGTTTTGCTTAGTGTTAGCATTTTGCATAATCATAGGATGATCATTCAAGCCTAGAAATTAACATGAGTGTAATACTACTAACTAAACTACAGACTATTAAAATTGTTTTTACCATTTTGTCTCTAATGTTCTTTTTTCTACACTAAATTATTGTGTCTTCTTAGCCTTCTTCAATCTGTGACGATTCCTTGTCTCTCCTTTGGACTGTGACAGTCTTTTCTTGTTTCTCATGAGATGATATATTTGAAGAGTAGTGGTCAGGTATTTTGTAGAATGTCTTCCAATTAGTTTTATTTTCTTGACGTTTTCTAATGATTATCTTAAGGTTATGTATTTTCGACAATAATATCTCAGAAATGATGTGCCTTTCTCAGTGAATTATATCAGGGGATGATGCAAATCTTGATTATTTGATAAGATGTTATCTGCTAGATTTCTTCACAACAAATATGCTATTTTTCCTTTTATATTTAATAAATTGGGGGGAAAGACTTTGAAACTGCAAATACCACATTTCTCCTAAAATTTCTTCCTGCTAATTTTGGCACCCGTCAGTGTAGCTTACCTATAACAATTATTACTCTAGTAGTTGCCTATTGGTGATTTTTAACTTCCCTCATTTCTTCTACATTTCTTAATTGGAATTCTTTCGTAAGAAAGAGCCTTTCTCTTCTCCCTAGTTATTTATTCATTCAATTATGTATCTATATCAGTATGAACCCATAGATATGTATTTCATTTTAAGGATGATGTGTAAGAGGGCCTCCAAAGAATTCCTCAATATAAAAATATATTGCTAATTATGAGTGAAAACACTGGCAATGTCTACGTAGTGGAAATAAGTCTAGAAAAATATGCCTAGACAGGTACTCAGTGCAAATAGGCTTATCTGATGGATAAAATAGCTTCCCAGAACTGCCCCCAACGCCCACCAGATTTGCCTCATTGGACGGAAAATAAGAGAGCATCGTCACTCCTGGGTCTTACTTCATGGAATGTGAGGTTAGAAAGAGGTAAAACACAGATGTATTGATTCCGTATTAGATTGGGTAGTTGATAATTCTAATAATTCAGAAACAGAGTAGGTGGCAGGGTGTGATGATGGAAAGAAAGAAAAAAAAATGCTCACAAACTGTCTATGGAAGGAATCACGTCTAAGAAGTAGGATATACTGGCATGTGGCGGAGGAAATAGAAACTGATAGGAGGGATGATGAAATAACCCTGCCAAACGTGCTTTATTCACCCAAGGCTGTTATTAATGAGTTGCTGACACAGTCCCAGAACTTATTCCTGATGCACCAGACCTTGGTAATCAACAGAACTGAATCCCAGGAGTACTGAGGGTACTGATATAATTCCTGTCCCTGTCAGACCTAGCTCAGAACTGGCATAGGCCTGGGCCTGTAGATATGCCTGCCAACACACCCAGCTGCAGGGACAAGAAGAAGACAAAGGCAGGAGAAATGAAATAGATGGCAGTGATGCCTCTATCAAGCAGAAAATCAAAGTTTTATAACAATAGACGGCATCTATTAATCCATCCTTCTACATATCCCTTTATTTCAATAAATATGTATGGAGTGCATACGATATTCCGAGTGTTGTACTAAGCTCCGAGAGCTCAAAAGTAAACAGGAGAAGATCCCTACTCTCAAGAGGTGTTTATAATCTTCAATTTTCTTCTAAGCCCCTGTTTGAGAATTGCTGCCTCCAATTTATTCATTCATCAATTTAAAAATACATATAATGAAGCTCTAAAATGATTCCTGCGGTATGCTACATTATGGAGATATACAGGTAAACATTTCTGTACTTGTTCTAAAGGAACTTATAGGCAGACCTAGTAGACACAACTGTGATGTGGCACGACACGTGTTGAACAAGGGAGACGTGCACAAGACCCGCTAGAACGATTGGAAGAGGCACCTAACTTAGACAAGAAGCTTTCTTAACAGCGAAGGTGCTGGCCTGAGTCATGGAGGTAAAGTAAAGGTTTTTGAGATAAGTAGGTATAGAGAGGATGGCAGTTCTGGATGCAAGAGGCAGCAGAGCTCATTCATTATAGAATGAAAGTCACAGAGCGAGGCTGTATTATAGAGTTCGAAAAGAAAAGACGTGAAATATGAGAGTAGAGAAGCAGGCAGGAAATGAAGCACCTTGGAAAATATCCTACAGAGTTTTAATTCTATCCTGAAAACCACAAGAAGCTATTTAAGCAAAAAAACACGATTCAATCAAGTTTAGATTTTGAATGATCATTTTGGAGGCCAATTAAAGAATAGATCTGAGGGATATAAAACAATAGACAAGGTGATAATACAGGATGCTATTAAAATAAATCAGGCAAGACTTTGGGGTATCTGTCCAAAGGAAATGAAAAAAGGATCTCAAAGAGACATCGGCACTCCCGTGTTCATCGCAGCATTATTCACCTTAGCCAAGATATGGAAATAATATGTAATATATATACACACACACATATAGATAAGATAGATAGATAGATACACACAAAGTGAAATATTATTCAGCCCCGAGAAAGAAGGAAATACTGCCATGGGCGACAACATAGATGGACTTCCTTGAAGGCATTATTCTAAATGAAATAAGCCAGACAGAAAGAGAAATACCGTGTGGTACCACCTATACACAGAATCTAAATAAAAAGTCAAGCTAATAGAAACAGAGTAGAAAAGTGATTGCCAGGGCTTAGGGATGAGGAAAAATAAGAAGAAGTTAGTAAAAGGGTAGACACCTTCAGCCATGAGATGAATAAGGTCTGAGGACCTAATGTATATCATGGTGACTACAGTTGATAACACTGCAGAGTAAAACTGAAACTTGCTAAGAAAGTAGAACTTAAATGTTATCTTTCTAAAAAGCTAAATATGTGAGATGATGGATGTATTAATTCACTAGATGGAAGGAATCCTTTTACAATGTATACATATATCAAATCATCACAATGTATACTTTAAATATCTTTCAACTTTATTTATCAATTATACCCTAATAGAGCTGAAAATAAATAAATAAATAAATAGATAGATAGATAGATAGATAACATAACATAACATAACATAACATAACATAACATAACATAACATAACAAACATAACATAACATAACATAACATATAGTACTAATGTACTGATAAGGAATATAGGAATAGTAAGTAAATCACATTTTTAAACTTAAAAAATAAAATAAATCAGGCAAGAAATGTCTAAACGAATGAAGCAATAGAGTTAGTGGCTACGGTCTTAGAAAAAAATGGATGGATTTTATAATTATTAGGGAGTTAAAATATGACAATTGATTGCACAGTTAGGGACAGTTTGTGACTCGAGAAACAGAGTACTATTTACAGAGATAAGGAAAACAAGAGGGGCTGCAGATTTAAGGGAGAAATCAATTTGCCCATGTCAAATTAAAGACACCTGTAAAAAAAATTCCGGAAAAGCCCAGAGGTTATGATTCTAGGACTCAGGAGCTGTAGCCCGATATAGAGATGATGGAGTCATTTATTGAACACGTAGTCATCTGTCACTTAACTGCATGTCAAACTGAGCATTAGAAATGCTGTTGAATGACACTGACTGGGTCCCTACCCTCAAGAAACATACAATCATGATATTTCGATGACAGCAAAGCCAGAAAAGTGGGAAAGACCACTGAGGGGGAGTGCGAGGTGTTTTCGTCTTGTCTCATACACACATTTTTCAAATGCTCGAATATGCAGACAAATCACCTGAGGATCTTGTTACGGGGAAGCTCCAGATTCCACAGCAGTTCCGGGGAGGGGCCTGAGGTCTCACATTTCTGACAGACTCTCCCACAGTGAGGAGGAGGCCGCTGGTCTGTGGACCACACTGTGAACAGTACAGTGGTTCCTTCAGGTCAGAGCCGCTAAGAGTCATCATCAGAGTGAAATGTGTTGGAGAAATCAAGGGAGGGTCTGACTACTGAGCAAGGAAGGAGAGAACAGGTGGTACAGGGGAAACCGAGTCTTCACTGCGATGACCTATGGGGCTGGCCACCCTCTGTCAGCAGCCATTACTCTCCAAACTCCCATCGCCTGCTTAAATTCAAGCATGTTGGATAATGGCTCTGCTAGCAAGCGGGATGAATTCAATACTGCACTTTTTTGTCTGAATTGTTAAACATTTATTATGAGGAGACTAGGAAAGGCATCCGTAAGAGGCTGCCCACTATGCTAGAAAGCACTAGACATAGAATCAGAGCTTCAGCTCGAACCTCAGGTCTCAGATTGCCATGTTATTTGAATGGTATTTATGTTTCCTCTCTGGGACGCAGTTTCATTTTCTGTCCGGATCCAGGTAGCATTTTTTTCCTCGAATGATGGAACTGCAAAGACCAATGGACTAAAAGATGCTGTGATGCCCAGTGCAGGACCTGGACAAGGGTGTTTGCTACTTCTCTTTAGTTGTTCTTTCTTTCCTTTTGGTGGGGAAAGGCTTTTCTCCATGTGAGGAAGATGATTCCTTGATGCTCTGGGCGCGCAGAAGTCATGTGTTCACCCTCCCTGAAACAGGGAGTCTCTCGGTTCCATTCTCAGACCAGCAGCAGTGACATCACCTTGAGCTTGTTGGATATTCAGTTTCTGGGGAGCTGTGCTGAACTCCTGAATCAGATTCTCTGGAAATGGGGCTTAAATGTGTAATAGTAAGTTCTCCGGCTGACGCTCATTCACCTCAAAGTGCTAGAACCTCGGCTCTACACGATGCCAGCCCGAATGGCCTCCCTTCCTCCATGATTTGTGGGTTACGGTGACTTCTCATCCAGGAGAAGATCTGAGATACAGGCCTGTGAACGTCACAACATTCTCCATGACCAAGGGCAGAGGGGACCAGAACTTTCCCAAATTTCTCCACCCAGGTAAATGTTTATTAAATGAAACTTTATTTTCAGGGGCTCTCATATGTTACAAAGATTCCACTTCCCATTGTGAGGTTTAATCGGCAAGGTCTTGGTGACGGTGACGAAAAGGAACCCTGCTAAGTGGCCGACCTGGGGTCCGAACCAATGCTCTGATTGATTCCTTTTCCTGCTACTTAGAAAAGATTTTGACAATAGCTTCCAAAGTTGAATCCTTCTTTTTTTCTAAAGACATCTCTTATAAAACTAATGCATTCTGTGAACCAGACTATATCTGGTGTTTTTGTTTTGAGAGCCTGCACGATTTGGGCTGTCTTTAGAAAAATCTCTCAGCTTTACAGATTGCATACATTGCCTTTCTCCTCTCAATTAGCAAAGACCTGCTCATGGCTCAGTCACCAAAAAATAATAGTAATGTATGTCGGAAAAATGAAAAGCTATTGTTCTTCCTTTGCCATTGAAGTATTGCATAACGAGCACAAGGACAATGGAGAATTAGGCAGAAAGTCACTCAGAGTTTCAGCATGGAGACAGGCCAAATCATTAGACAGCATTAAAACTATAATCCTCGATTTCCTTTAAAATATATTTTTCCCCTACTGTTATGAATTTTTAATGACCAAATCTCTGTTTTAACCAACCCACCAAAAATTCTAATGCATAATAAAGTACATAAGGAAATAAAGCTGTAAGGCTTTTATATCAATGCGTCTCTCTCTCACACACACACACCTGCACGTGCACACACACGCACATTTATCACACACAGACATCACTAAAAGGGAAAAGTCTCAATGACTTTCTCCTCACAAGAGAGGAGACTAAATTTAATTTTAAACAGTTTTAAGGCGATGGAAAAGGGTGGGAAAACTTCCTCGGAGATTGTGAAAGCTGGCAAGATTCCTCGTGATTAAAGATCAATTGCTTTGAGGGCGAACGACTTCTCCATTCCGTTAGTCTATGGGAATAGGAAACACCAGGGTCTGTTCCGCTATCTGGTAAAACTTGTTTTTTCATGAAAATGGGGCATCGAAATCTTTCAAGACTTTCTATCATGGACATTGAGTATTATATGCATGAAATCATATTTACATGATTATTAGGTTTCTAGAAGATAAATGACAATATTTACATAATAAAATGAGAACTATAATGTTTCCAATCATACATTTCGACCATGTGTTTTATTAATCATTTAAATATAATCTGGACAATTAAAAAAGCTAACGTTTATATAATGTTTCTACTTTAACAGTATTTTTATATACATATTTAATTTTGAACCTCACAACTAAGTTACTTTTATTACCACTTTATATATGAGTAAACTGAAATAAAAAGAGATTAGGAATTTCCCCAGTTTAGAAAAGAAGCTAGTGACAGAACCAGAACTATAACCCAGGTTGTTTGGCTCCCATTTTCTACATCATTATTCAAGCAAACTGGCAAATTAAATGAAGGTTTTTAGTATGTATACTGCTATAGATACCAGCCAGAAATAATTCTAATTGTAACTTTGATAGTTCTATACGATCTTTAATTCCTGAAGTCAATCACATCACATATGAGTAAGGGTAAAAACTAAATTCAGAAATTCAGACAAATAAAAGACACATGCGAACAAGAAGAAGGAAGAGGGGGAGGGGAAGAGGGAGGAAGGAGAATCTTAAGCCTGAACATGACACTCAAACTGGAGGATAAGAACTAAAACTGAGAAATCGCCGTCCCAATGGCATGTGAATGCATTCAATTTAACCCAAATTACAAACGCGATATATCAGTCACTGCAAATGAAATAGTTACAGGCTGCAAAGAGCTCATAATATGAAATGAATATTTATAAAAATGGAAGTATGGATGTACATATTTTAAACAAGCTACAATCAATATTACTTGATAAAACTGTTTTTTTTTGTGCTAGTGATCAATTCGTATTTATAATTTTTAAATTATTGTTATGTACTTCTAATATGTTATTAGCGCTTTTTAATATTTCAGTTTAAATAGATAAGTTATTAATACAGACACTGCCAAAGAGAAAAGTTTATAAATAAATCAAATAGATGAATTTAATATAAAAGATTTAAATCATATAAGAAGTATATTTGAGCATCTTCATTCTTTCGGGAATCAAAAGATTAAACGGTGATGAATCTCATAACAGCGTTTCAGTCAGCAATGGACCACATATATACATGGTCCCCTGTGATATAATGGAGCTGCATTTCCTGTAAGAAATGGAAGGATATGTGGTTCAGGGGGAAATTTTGTGGGGCTTGGCATGGATTCTTTCTCACTCGCAGCACCTCGAGTTTTGAGTGCACAGAGGACATCCCAAATCACCACTGGCCAGTTTCAGGAGGAGGAGCCTGTCCCCTCAGTGCTGTGTATTCAGAGGGTGCAGCGCCCCCAGGTCTTGCTTTGTGGTCTTCAGAGTACATTGCTGTATATTCTTTGTTGGGGACCTAAGATCCTCTGTGAGGACACAGGTCCACAGGAGCTACCTTAATCATGGTCCACAGGAGCTACCTTAACCATGATGAGGTACCATTGCCATTTAATAGAAAAGCTCTCATGGTAGTGTGGCGCCAGCCTGTCCCTGTACATTAGAAATATTTTCAGGCTGTCATGATGTAAAGCATAGATAAGTTTTACTTTTCCATCAGTTCAATGCTAGAGAGAGAGAGAGCTTTGTGCCAGGTAGGGTCAGTGGAACCAAAAACAAATTTCCAAAGTCAAAATATTGAATCCTCAGTTCTGCAGTCTCGTCATGTTAAACACTTTTTTTTTTTTAAATAAATATCACAAAGTTCCTTAATCCGACCACTGCTCCAACATGCAATAGCCGAAACCACATCGCCATGACAATCCTCTATGTTCCTTTCTCTCTCCTTCTAGATTTCTTATTCCTACTGATCCTCAGGTCACCTTCCACTCCCTCATGACGGTCACTATTATGGTGACCTGCCTTGTACCCAGCCACTTTCTCTCCGATATCGTGGATCAGTCCAGCCCACATCCCTGTTCATGGAGGAGCAGTGACAGCTTCGATGTTTTATTTCTGACCCTGTCAGAAGGAAGCGGGGGGTGGGACAGTGTTTATAAAGCCTACAGCAGTGTACAGTGGTGTCCTAGGCCTTGACGTTCACTCATCATTCACTCACAGAAACTTCCAGTCCTTCAAGCTCCATTCATGCTAAGTGTCTTATCCAGATGTGCCATTTTTTATCTTCTACACAATATTTTTACTGTTCCTTCTCTATGTTTAGATATACGAATACTTAGCAGTGTTCAGTCCAGTAACATGCTGAACAGTCTAGCCTAAGAGCAGTAGGCTCTGCCACGTAGCCTAGGTGTGTAGTAGGCTAGACCATCTAGGTGTGTGTAAGTGCACTCTATGATGTTTGCACAATGACATAATCAGCGAATGATGCATTTCTCAGAACTTATTCCCATTGTTATGTGACGCATGACCATAACTAAAACCATCTAAGAAAAAATAAGCTTCATGTGGCATTCTCTCATGCTCCATCCTCTGCTGTGCTTTTTATGGGGAATTACAGCTGTCAGAGTTAATTTAATTTAACGTAATTTAATTGTTGAATTTGTATTTCATACACATCACTGGAGGCCCTAAAGCAATAGTATGTTTTTTCTTAAATAAATAATTTTCTCTCACAGTTTAAAGAAATGATCAGCTTAGAAGACATTAACAGACCATAGACAATGACCAGAATATGCAAAGTCTCACACAAAGATTTCCCTGACACCAAACCACCAATGAGAGCACTGAAAAAAGTAAGTAGTCTACTTCTCTCCTTCTACAGAATGCAGTTTAGTCTTAAATTCTCACCCAACACAACTGCCGTGGCTGCAGAGTTTAGCATAGATGTCATATTTCCCTCACGACTAGCGCAGCTTTTCTCAGCATGGACTTCATGCTCTACCATCTTGCTTTAACTCCATGAATGTAGGTGCGTTGACAATTGTGCAGAAGCATATGTCTCGCGTCGAATTTATTTATTCTACAAATTGTCATTAATGTAAAAGCACCACAGTTCGTAATTCCCACCAGGTTAATGGACTTACTTAAGAGCATTGAAATTTAGTGAAAAGAGGAATGAAAAATCAAGAAAAATTACCTTACATCTGGCTTGAGTTATGAATAATTGGGTATTGGACTCTTCTGGATGTCCTTTATTTTCTTTTTCTTTCTTTTTTTTTTTAAGTTTATTGGGGTAACATTGGTTAATACAATTATATAATTTTGGGGTGTACATTATAATTTGACATCTACATATTCTATTGTGTGATTATCACCCAGAGTCCAGTTTCCTTCAGCTACCATATATTTAATCCCATTTACCCACTTCACCCTCCCCCAACTCCTCTATATTTGACCCCCTTTACCCTGTCTACCTCTTCTCTCCTCTACCCCTGACCCTCTGGTAACCGCTAGTCCATCGTTCACATCCCTGAGTCTCTGTTTGTATGTCCTTTATTTTCAAGTCATATCTTCTCTCTCCCCATCTCCCAGAAGCCCTCATTCTAACAAGGCTGTTAGTCTAAATCTCTAGAGGTCCAGAGAATAAAGGATATGCCTGCCCTTGAAAATCCTCACTCTTCCTTTTTGAAGGTAGAAGGATATACCTAAAAGCAATGATTTCGTAACGAGATGAAGTGAGAGGATATGCTCGTCTTTTTAAAAAATATATTCAACTTACATATTTTTAAAAATTCTTGCTGTGTTTTAGGACTTACTTAACTGTCATTACACACTAGTAGAAGCAGACAACATTATTATCTGCATTTTACCAATGGAGGAACCAAGGCAAGAGAGGGTAATGGCTTGCCCAAAGTAACACAGCAAGTAAAGACAAGATTTCTTCCTTGGTTATGATCAGCCCTGAGCAGGTTTACCATGAGAATTACTGATTTTGGGTTCTAGAAGTTTCCATGATGGCCTGCGTTTTCTCAGAGAAGAGCCAAGGAATCTGCACTGTCCCTTGCCTTTATTTACCTCCGGGTTGAGAAATAGTCCAGCCACGCACCTGCTCTGCCCTAGGCATATCTTCAACCTGAGAAAGAATTAAAAATAAAAATAAAGAGAGAGAGTGTGTGTAGTTTATTCCAATAGTGAAAACAGGGAGTCTGGGAAGAGCATGGATGCAGTAAATTGGCTCTTTGCCTTTAAACTTCACAATGTAAAATCTAAGGACAGGACTAGGTGTCCTCTGCTTGCTTGTGTCCTAAGGACAGGACTGGATGTCTTCTGCCTGCTCATATCCTTGTCACTAAGGAGGACTGGCACTGGGAGCCAGGCAAACGGCATTGGAACAAGCTTTTCAGTGGGGAGAACGGCTCACGGAGCCCCAAATTGCTTACTGTCGGATCTCAGAGGACAAGGTGGCTTCTCTGCTAAGTCCTGCGCCAGCTGCTCCCACTGCGCCCCGGTGCCCGCCTCCTCTGGCTGGCGTTCACTTGTCCAGCCTGTTCCAGAGGTGGGTACTGTTTTGACCCTGCTGCCTGGGCATGTTCTATGTCCTAATGTCACAGCAAACGCGTCACTGAGTTTATGCTTTCGTAGGAAGCAACAGTGAAACCAACTCATGTGGTACCAACAAAGCGTGGGAGAAATGGTGGTCCTTTAAACATCATGTCTCTGGGCAGAAGAGGACAAGGAGAGGAGAAGCAGCAGACACCCCAGGGTCAGTGTCCTGCTTGTCTGGGTTTCCGCTGAAATCAGAAGTACTTTTATTTTTATTTATGTATTTATTTTTAATTTAAAAGACAATATTTTAAATCTATTCCGATCCAAACTAAACATTTAAAAAATTTATTATTATTTTATATTAGTTGCAGGTATACAGCACAATGGTTAGACATATATATAGTTTATGAAGTGATCCTCGGGTTACTCTGCCACCCATCTGGCTCTACACACAGCCATGACAGCCATGAGGAACCATAAATAGCACATTTTATCTCTTTGTATTTGATTTTCTACTTGTACAAGCAAAACTATTGACTATATTCCCTATCCTGTGCTCTAAATCCCCAAGGCTGCTTTGTAACTGCTAATTTGTACATCATCCCTTCACCTTTTCCACCCAGCCTCCCAAATCTTCACCCCTCTGGCAATCACCAATTCATTTCTGTATCTGTGAGTCTGTTTTCAGTTTAGTTTGTTCATTTCTTTTGTTCCTTAGATTCTGCATATAAGTGAGTTCAATGTCTTTGTCTTTGTCTGACTTAGCATAATACCCTCTGGGTCCATCCATGTCATTGCAAAGGGTAAGATTTCATTTTTTTTAATGGCTCAGTAATATTCCATTGTATGTATGTACCATAACTTCCCATCTAGTCGTCTGTGGATGTGTACTTAGGTTGCTCAGAGGCATTTTTAAAAATAAGTCTAACGACCATCCTGAGCTTCTTTGCATCCCCTTCCTCCAAGTTTCTCCCACCCCCTGGAATTGCATAGAATTCCCTTTTCTAATTTTTTTTTGTATAAATTTTATAAAAATCTCAAACCATCTTCAGGAACGTTTACTTTAAAAATGCCTTCCCTTTTTAAGCTGCAGAATCTTGGTCTCAAGATTTCATAAAGTATTAAACTTTTCCCCCGATCCAAAAAGGCCACGGGATTGCGCAACATTTCAAATCTCTGGTCCGCCTGCGACACCTCCAACCGTGTCCCACAGGAGATTATTATGCAGAAATAGCTTAAGAAGAATGGTTACTTTTCAAAAATGTCAGCTAAGCCACAATTTATATGTTCCTTAAAATTAACATAGAGTGCTCTTTCAGAAAAAAAAAAAAAATTCAAACATTCACGGTCTCTCTGGTTGTTCTGCATCTATGTTTGGAGCCGGCCAAACTTTTACCGACAGTTGTCACTCCCCTCTCTCACTGTTCCCTTTTGCACCTGCATTGTGTTCCCATTTTATTCCCAGCTCTCTCTTCACACCCAAGAGATGACTCATTTCGGTGGTAAACGAGCAAGAATATGCCCAAGGTTTGAAAATTCTCAAATCAGAGTGTTAAGTGAATGCAGAAGATTATACTTAAAATACCTGTCACAACTCAGGTGGCATCTGTTTCAAAAGCACAAATAATCCAATATTTTGTCGTCTCATCATTCACGGCTCTTTGAGAGAAAACAGAAAGCAGAACAAGCTTTAAGTGAAACCAAATAAACAAATTTTGGTTTAGACAACGGGGACAAACCAGTCTATTTTAAAACCTGAAAAATGTAATCACCTTACTTGCTTGCGTGAAGTGCACATATTTTGACAAACTTTTAAAGGCTGCATTTTCTGAATTAGCATGGTTGTCCAAATACCAGTTGATTTAAAGTGAGAATGAAAATGGCATAGCTGCTCTGCTATATGTGAGCTATATGTAAAAATTTACACGTTTACACACACATCTATATATAAACTTTATAAGTGATCATGCAGGCCTTTTTAATTCGTATAGTCAAAACAACCATAGATTTCATGTTAGAGACCAGTTAATGCCTTTGGAGAATTTTAAGTAGATAACGAACCATAAATAGCACATTTTATCTCTTTGTATTTGATTTTCTACTTGTACAAACAAAACAAAATAAAAATGTATATCTTAAAGGCTGCCATGCAAGTCACTGAGATGCATGATTCTATATCACTCTATCACTCCCGTACGCATATCAATATTTAGAAATTTGCTCTAGAGAGAGATTGATTTACCATATGTGGTGATAACAACCATTACAAACTCCCAATATTTCACAAACCATGATATAAATTGACTTTACTGCACACTCCTGGATGCCCTTAGGCTCCTCCCCTACCAGGGAAATTGTTTCCATGGTAACTGAAAGGGGAAAAAAAGCACAGGGAAGGGGGAAAAAAAAAAGACACAAAAAGCTAACGTAATGAGATATCTATGGAAAAAACAAAATATGGGCAAGTGTTGGGTGTCATAACACTTTTATTGCTTCTAAACCCACATGCTTGTAGAGACGCTAAGGCCATACTGTCTGACAGATCAGACGGGAAGGAGAAACTGTGTTTGAGACTGGACTTGTGAAAGCGGCCAGCCTCCTGCAGGGCTGCCTGCTCTCTCCAGTGTAGATGACGCCTCGTCAGTGGAGCCCGCTGAATCCTTCCTTCTTTTGCCGCTAAGTCTGCAGAACCCGTGTGGGCCCGGCCGCGCCGATTCAGAACACCGCCAATAGCGAGACTGGAAGCGGAGCTGTTCCTAGCAGCACCCATCCCCCTTCCTAAGGCAGCTGCAGCCCTTGCTTCAGCCACACGCAGAATCCTCCAGTGGGCGCCCGGTGCCGAATCCATTCAGGCCAGTCCGGGCCTTCTGGAGGTTTTCTAGAATGAAACATTAAGTAGCACCTGCTTTTATCTTTTTTCTTCATGTCGCAGAAGTAAAATATGAAGTTAATGTAATTTCATTCTTATTAGATTCTGCATATATGCGGCTTTTAGAATGAACTCAGGGGAACACACATTACTTATAAACATATACTTTTTAATTAATTTTTCTTTGTAATTCAAAGTAGATGTCTAATGCATTCATGGAACGATGCGTGCTCCCTCGGGGGGCATTTTAATACCTGCAATTCCCTAGCTTGTTAATCAAAGACTTTTTAGCCTTGTAGATAATTTATATCTGCTTAATGTTCAGAAGGTTGAAATTGCAGCTATATGAAAAAAAAATCCTTACTGCTGACAAAATCAGAAAAGATAAAACCTCATGGAAATTCTACAGAAATGGAAAATGACGGAAATATCCTTTCTTTCTGAGCTGCTCTCTGTGAAAATATTTTGTGGCTTTATGAACAACAACTAAAAAAGCAGCCTTTTTTTTTTTTCCGCAGAAGACTATGAAATTGCTTGGCTTAGAATGCAGCAATGGTCAGGAATCTCCATCTGCAACCATGCTTATTTCTAGAAGTTTCGTATTTCGAAAGCATGTATTTTTTTTGCTTTGTAAAGAAATATTATTGGCAAAAAATTACATGGGAGAAATTTAAATGTCTGTGGGGGTGCCACTTAGGTCTAAGTTCAGTTTTGCTAGTTCTGAGTCTCCCTCTGTTTCTCTCCTGTTGCACTGACGTGTCACCTGTCATTAAGCTCAGTTTTCTCCTGCACGTAGTCAGACAAGGTGAGGGGAATGACTCCGATTGCATCCAGGGCGGCGGTTTTAGGCACGGAACTGTGGAGAGGAGGTGCCATAAGTCAGAGAAAAAAAGAGATGCGCACGCCATGTTGTCTCTATCTGTGACACTCCGTGGTGTGGCACTGCTCCTTGGACGTGTGCAGGCTGTGTGAGTATGTGCACATACACAAATGCATTCACACTTGGACACATGCATACTTTTCCTTGCAGGTGTACAGTAACATTTCAACTGAAAGTGGCAGTTCTACAACGGGGGCAAGGAATAGAATCATGGATTCTTAGAGATGGAAGAAGGTTTAAGAACTCCCGGCGTAATCTCCCTCACAGGGTGGGAATTCTCATAACAGTGCTGTGTGGAGATAATTCAGCCAAAGCTTAAACACTCTAGGAAGAGAAACTCACTATTATATGAGCCAACCTAGAGCATTGCGGGATATCTTAAATGATTAGAAAGTTGTCCTTTATTTCAATCCTGTATCTGCTCTTTAAAAAATTCTGGTATCGCACTCTGATATCTAGATGACTTTTTTTTCCCCCCTTAGGCTGACAATCCTCAAACATGTTTAACATAATTGTCTCCTTTCCCCTTTTTCTTGAGCTAAATATTCCCCTTTGTCTTGTTTGTTTCTCCCATGATATGGCTTCAGGAACCCTACTGTCTTGGTTGACATCTTTAAGCCAATTTGGCTCCTAAACTGTATACAGTACTCCACATATGGTTATTATTTATGTGACGCATGGACTCTGTTTTCATTTAGTAGCCAGTATACTTTTATTGGTGCAGTAGATTAGATGTGGCCTTATTTTCACAGCCAGGTCATGCTACCAGCTCACATTGAACTTATAGTGACCTTAAGACTCACAGATCTTTTAAGGGCTTGAAGTCTGGCCTTCCCATTCTTCACTTAGGCAGCTGACTTTCTGAAGCTAACTGCAGATCATTCTGTTTATCACCGTTGCAATTTATCTCACAGGTTTAAGCCTTCCTTTTAGCCTGTTCATATCATTTTCAACCTTAGTTCTATTCTTTTGGTATTTGCTGTTAATCTTGGATTTTGAGTCAGTCACAAAGTTGGAAGGGATGTGATTCATGACTCAATTTAGAGCGTCAGTAAAATTTTACACAGGCCCAAAAGAAGAAAGGTTGTCTGGGCTGCTACTAGCGATTTCTCTTAGAGTAACAAGAATATACATTCGTTGATGTTTAATCAACTGAATCCACCTAGCTGAGCTATCAGAGCACATTTCTAAACTTCACCCATTAAGGGAAACTATGAAAGATTTGTTTGATTGAAATTAAGGAGTACTCTGTTTCTCATTTACTGTTTTATGTATATATTGAAAGAAAGGAAATGTGACTACTTGGCCATCTTGTATTGCTTCCAGTATCCTCTCCTTCTGTTTACTCCTTAGCTTTACAGGCATTTCTTCTTACCCACATTATTCTATGACACGTTCATTTCCTCCATAGGAATTACGTTAATAGTTTTAAGTGAGTATTTCTCTCCCTCAATTTAGAAGCTTCCCCTAATGCCATTGCCAGGTGCCATTCTTCTTGATCACCATACTGCCATTCTCTGATCAAGAACCCAGTTTCCAGTATCACAACCTGCAGTCCAGAAAGCCAGCTTCCACCATTTAATGCCATCTCTTTGGCCTGCTTAAAAGTCACAACATTCGATAAAAATGAACTAATGACATCTTCTACAACCTCAAGTCCTTCGAAAAGTCTTTTTTTGTTTGTTTCTTTTCCTTTAAATGTCCGTATCATTTCTTTACATGAATATGTGGAAGGGGCTACTGGGAAGGGGCTAGCAGATAATTCTGCTTTGATTTACTGGGAAGGGGCTAGCAGACTGGGCGACTCCACAGGAGTCCTCTTTCCTTAGGGGTGCCACCATGTTGGTCGCTTGGCTGCTGCTTCTCTCTGTGGTAGGAACTCTGCTCTGGTTCAACAACAGCTCCAGTGGCTGATGAGGCAAGAGTAGAAGAAAAAGCAGGTTGAGGAAAGAAAGGCAGAGAGTGAGTCTGGGTCCTGACCGAGCCGAGAGCTCACCAGCTGCACCACAGCCATGTACCAAAGCCATGGTGCCAAACAAAAGATCTCGTGACTGCCCCAGAGGCTCAGACAATCCCTTCTGGGTCCATATTGCCCCATCGTATCTCCTAATTCTGGTTTTGTTCTGGTGTTTCCAATTTCCAACCTAATACCACATGCCTTGTCTTGGCCCGTCGAACTCACCTCCCCTATATTGAAACTTTCCTTGAACTGCCAAGTTTTAATGTCGTGTTCACCCTAGAAGTTGTTTCTCAGATCTTTTAGACGATATTTTGATGCTGTGGACATTTTATGGCTCTGGGCATGAGAGATGGAGTAAGAATCAGAGATGGAGCAATTATTACTCGGCAATTATTTGTTTACATCAACATTTTCTTTTTAGAACCAGAAAATACCCATGGCACTAAAAGTCTGTTTCCGAATGGTTATTTCGAAATCTTTCTTCTGGCTTTCTGGTCAGCTTCTGACCTCAGCTTTGCTAAAGTGGGTCCCACCCTGTAGCACTCCACACACCCCACTCCCAGGCACGGCCCTAGGAACTTGGCCTTGTGTCCTGACTTGTATTTGCAAGGAGTTCAGATAATCGTGGGAATCAATTCAACTAGTTTACGCAATTCTAAACATTCCTAGTTTCTTTGTTCTTATTTTATAGAAGGAAAAAAAGCAAATGCTTTTTTATGCTGCTCACTATTCCTTCTTTACCAGCTCATACAAAATACAACTTGGGACAAGCAACACACAGTGAAAAGATCTGAGGGGGCATAAAAGTTCACATATGGAGCCTGGTGATACAAGCACGGTAGTGGCTGGAGTTTGGAGCATGAGAACATTCCACAGATTTGTACAGTTAATTTTGTATAAGAGGACAATAAGCTTTCAGATGGGTAAAGAAAGATGTGGAACACAGTCAGAAGTCAACGATGGACCACTGCAAGGGAAAGGACTGTCCCTGTTAAGTGACTTTGGAAGGCAAAGCAAATGGACAATAAACAGATATTTGATTCTGTTCTTGAGGGAATGTTATAATTTTCTGGTGTCCTGGCCTTTCAGTCTTTAAGTTAGGGCTCTCCCGGATTACACAAGGCTACAAAGGGACTGTTCTGTCAGGGCAGATAATTCTGCCTTGATTTACTGCCCTTGAATGACTCACAAACACGCATGTTCAGCCTTGGCCTCTCCACTGAGTCGCAGGGTGGTAAATCAAACTCCCATAGATGTCTCAAAGGTACCTACAATTTAACTGGCCCAAACCAAGATGCTTGATTTACCTTCTTCCCCAAGCCTGCTTCCTATATCAGTGAATAGGGGTTCTTTACGTTCCATTTTTTAATAAATAGCACCATTATCCTCCTGCATTGGAATTCGAAAACATAGGAATCCTCCTTAATTCCTTTACTACCCCATACCCACCCAATACCAAGAAGTTCTCATCAGTGTACCCCAAATTAGCTCACTTCTCTTTCCACTGCCCCATCTCAGTCCAAGCCACCATCATTTCTTAGACAACTTCAATGGCTTCCTAACAGGTCTCTCTATTGTGCTCTAGGTCAATTTACATTTTTCTCTTGTTCAAAACCCTTCAATGGCTTTCAATTGCAGCAAAACAAAATAATGTGCAGATTCTTTGCCGACCACTCAGTCCCAAATGATCTGGTTCCTGCCAATCTCTCCGTCTCCTTCTCCTCCCGCCCTCACCCGCCGCTCCCAGTGCTATTTCTTCCATTGTTCACTCCCACCCAAGCTTTCCCCACCTCCAGGGCCTTTGCCTTGACCCCTTTTGCTGCTCAGAGCTGTTTTTCTTCAGATCTTCACAGATAAGTTCTTTATTATTCAGATCTCAGCTTAAACGTCCTTCCTCAGAGGTGGCTTTCAACACCTTACTGAACATTTCTGAAAGTCACTCTTGATCTCATTGCTCTGTAGTATTTTCTTCATTGTGCTTGCCACCTAAAGTTGTCTTACCTATAGATCTACTTACTTCTTTACTCATTTTTAATCTCTCTCTCCTGCTCAAATGTAAATTCTATGAGGACAGAAACCTAATATCTGTTTTACCAGCACATCTCGTGTGCCTGAAACAGGGCACTCAGTAAATACCTGATAAATGATATAACACGATGAAAATCCACCTCTCCTTTAATTTCTAATTTCTCCTTATTGAAACGAGTTTAGCTATACTTTGTAAGCATTAAAAAATGCATAAAAACATAGTTTACCATGACAGTATAGAATATCATTGATTCAAATGCAAATTAACAGGTACTGAAACTAATGAGCTAACAATTATTGATTGTGACAGAAAATTTTTTCTAGTGAACATTTTCGCTGAAAACCACTAATATTTTTAATCTTCTGTAGGAAATTATGATGTGAGGTTGCAACCTGATACAAAGTAAAGTGAATGGCGAGAGAAATAAAATTCTTCCTTGGTAGACTTACTTTATTACTTATTTATGATAGTCCTTGAAAAACATACAAATTTGTATTAAAATATTGATAAGAAACATTTCTGGGTAATGATTCATAACCTGGAAAACATGATTTAACTAGGAATAATCCCTAAATCCATATTTAAACATTAGTATGCACAAGATCAAATTTCTAAAAACTATTCGTATATTTATAAACATGCAGTTGAGAAAAACTCAGTTTGAACATATGTAATAAATTTGTAAGATGGCCATTGACCAACTTGTCAGTTCTCTAAGAAGCTATACAATTAAAGCTATTGCTTATTGAGTAATTACTATATGCCAAACACTCAGATCTAAGCACTTTATATATGTGAGTTAATTTAATTATTAAAATAATTTTATGAGAGATTGTTACATAAAAAAACCCATTCAACTAAAACCCCAAACCGAGAGGCTTAAAGCAACAATTATCTATTATTTATTGTTTTATTTGTTTCCAACACTATTTCTCTCTGGTTTCTCCTGGGCTCACGAATGGAGCTGCATGCAGCTGGAGGGTTAGCCTGGGATAATTTTGTTCTTCACAGCAAATTATAAGGCGAACCCAGATTTAAAGAAATTATACCTCTGGATGAGAAGATTAGCAAAGTCATATTGCAGAGATAGGTCTCTATGGGGTAGCAGAATTTGTGGTCATTGGGTAATCAACCACAGATAGATATCATTGTTATTTCCACTTTACAGATAAGAAAACTGACATAGAGATATGGTCACTTGCCCAAGGACACAGTAAGTAAGTAGTGGAGTTGGTATTTGAACACAGGCACTTTGTGTGTGGAACCACTATACCTTTAAAACAGCATTTGGTGAGATCATGAGAACTGACTCCTAGGACCCCAAGGATAAGCTACTTTTATATTCTCTACCTCCATGTTTCATCTTAATACAATAGAAGAGTTAGAGTAGAAGATCCTAATGTATTGTCCAACTTGAAAATAGTATAGTTTTGAATTTTCATGTAAAAGTTATGCACATACTTACATGAATATAGTTTTCGGATTGATTCGGTTCTCACATCTATGTAAGTTTAAACAAGTAACGTTGCCCATTTGTGCTTGTTCCTGCAAAGCTAGGTCAGTGACACCTAACCTAGATTGTCAGTGAGAGGATGCGTAATTGGAAATAAAAATAACCAATTGATTTAAGGCATTTTGACTTTTTAAATGTTTCTTATGTCTCTAATGACCCAAGAGATATGTACCTAAAAGCTATCATACTCAAATGCTTTATTAAGATTTTTTTATATTGTACAAATAAACAAAAGAGACAGAATGCATATGCTGAGATGAACTTTTTGTGGGTGCCTCATGGGTGTTCACAGACTAAACACTAGATTTACCTTTGTTGCCCTTTATGCGGGCTTCTTCAGTGGGTCCTCTTTCTCTGAGTCACCCAACCCCTCATTTCCATCATAGACAGCACCATGGATCTCTTTCAATCAACCGGCTCCCTCTGACCAGCCCCTTATCCTGCCACTCAGCAGTCTGAGAGTGCTTATCTATAACCCCATTCTGTGCTTGTCCTCAAGTAGCAGTCCCAGTCTTGAATCTTTGTTCAATATGACTCTGGCACTGGCATTAACAAACATTTTTGGAATGTATCTGAGGAAGAAACAACGTAGTTATTTTCACAGCTTAGGAAAGTCAAAGATTGGATAGTTGAGGTGCGGGGAGGATGATGTTAATGCGAAAATCTTCAGAACCAGAAGTGGAATCTGAGTAGTATGAGGAATATCATTCAAATATCTTAACCTGTGGGAAAAGGTGCATCTTCCACCAGAATTTGTAGAACAACAGGAACAGATGCTGAGAAATGATAAAAAGCCAAGATAGAGGAAGTCTTACAACCTGGCAACCATTGGAGGGCTTTGCTGGGTCTGCGAGGTCCCACACAGGCTGGCCTCTGTCACACCTCTGACTCGTCGCCTCCTGTCCTCACATCACACTCCAGCCACCTTGGCTTCTCGCTGTGCCTCTGACGTCCAGGCATGGGCCATCTCAGAGCCCTTGCACTCTTCTTATCTCTGCACGAAATCCCCAGGCAGCTTCCTGACCGACTCCCTCACCCCACATCTCGCTCGCTTCTTTCCTTCTCTATGGTGCTCACTCACCTCGACCTTCCTATTCAATAATGAAACCTGTCACCGTCCACCTCCAGCCCTGATGATCTCTTAATCCTGAATAACGTTTTAATTTTTCCATAGAATTTATCAGCCTTTTATATATGGTATCATTAAAATAATTTAACTTAAGAATTTAGGGTCTAAGAGGGCATGGACTTTTAGCTGTTGTAATAGATTACCAAAAAATGGCCTCTATTTTTCATCTCTCCTGTACTTGTTTGCTAAGACAGCTGTAACAAAATACCACAGATGGGGTGGCTTAAACGACAAAAATTTCTCACAGTTCTGGGAGCTAGAAATCCAACATCAAGGTGCTGGCAGGTTTGGTTTCTCCTGAGGCCTCTCTCTTGGGCGTGCAGCTGACAGCTTTCTCACTGTGTCCTCAGGGTCTTTCCTCTGTGCACGTATAATGCTGTATCTCTCTATGTGTCCAAACTCCTTTTTTTTTTTTTTATAAGAACAGCAGTAAGATTGGATTAGGGATTACCCTAACAGCCTCATTTTAACTTCATGACTTTTTAAAAGACTCTGTCTCTAAATAAAGTCATCTTCTGATGTAGTGGAGAGTTGGGCTTCGACATGTGAATTCGAGGGGTGGGGTGGGGGACATAGTTCAGCCCATAACACACATTATATTCATATACTTTGTCCCATAACTTTGTAGTGTTCTACATTTCCTCTGAACTTGGCCATGAGATTTGCTTTGGGGCAATGGGATGTTAGCAAATATGACACGAACGAGAGACTTATGTATAATGGAATTTGTCTACTCTTGTTCTTCTGTCCTGGCCATGAGAACTTTCCTAGACAGCCCTGATGAGGAATGAATGAGACACACAGAACGGGGCTAAGTTTTTCCTAGTTGCATTTAAAGCTAAAGCCATCTGAGATTAGTCAGAGCCAGCTGACCCTCAGCTGTGCGAGAAAAAGCCCAAGATCAATAGAGGCTTCATGTGAACCCACAACCGACCACAGATGCAGGAATGGCCCAGGCTGACTGGCCAAGCCTATGCCTCACCAGGCGAACCCTGCAAACTTGTGGTAATTGTCACACAGTGCTCCAGTTTTGTGGCTATTATGTGTTATTGTGGCAAGGAAAAATCGATACACCTATTTTGTTCCTTGATGTATTTCAAGTAGCAATAACAATGCTTGGGACATTGTAAGTTATCAATAAATATTTCTTAAATGAATAAACGGACCAAGTCTAGAGTTAAACACATATAAACAAGTGCCTGCTTGCAGGGGATCTCCCATCAAGATTCATTACCCATCTTTCACAAAGATGACTTTCTCAGGCTTAATACGCTTGAATTTCTAAGTGGTTTCATGAACTAGCATCTAACATGATTCGTCGTGGTCTGATAGGTTTACTACTCTTTAAGGAGTTTCATTGCCTGACGCTGAAGAGGAAGTGTGTTAAGCCAATAAGAGAAACATTGGGGGGAAATTTTCAAGGCTTTCCTACAGCATCTGAAATTTCATTTGCAAGGTAGGTGACCACTAATCCACCCACAGGAGCACTTGGGCCTCCGCTGTCCTCATAACTCTAGGGTAAGGCTGTAGACTGAGGGAAACTGGAGGTGGTGAGGGAGTATTAAAAAGAGGGAGACTAAGAGTAATAATATTAGTAAAAGTAAACAAAAATATGGGCAAGACTACTCTTTGGAGCCTAGGTGATGCCAAACACGACTTTTCCTACTGTTCCCTCGTTCTGAACAGATCTCCATCTCCCCACCCACTCCATCTAGTTCAGCCCTATCTTACCTTCCAACCTAAACATCAGCCCCAGGGAGCAGTGGGTGGGAGCAGGGGCAGCCATGCCCCTCCCCGCCCTACCCCCAAGGACTTCTTATACTCTCCTACTACCTTGGTGTGTGATTAAAAATGTGCGTGATCAATGCTCAGTGCAGGTCTCTTACACTAGATTCTAACTCCATGAGAGTAACATATCTATTTAGCTCGGTATTATATTCTTAGAATTCAGGATAATGTACAACATAGGTTATTATACAATAAATACTTGTTGAAAATTAGGGCATTGACCAAACAGTATTGATTTCATGTCCTCCCCATTTATTAATAGATGTCACTGATAGAGAAAAATCACAAATGAAATTAAATATTGCTGAAATAAAACATCTAAAATAAGTCTGATCCTTACCAAAGAATTTCTGAACTTTGTTACTTAAGGAAGGTTTTTAATAAATATTTCTTGAATTACGTTGACAAACTGCTTCAAAGAAAACATTCTGCAAATTATATTTCTGTTCCGAAGCCAGAACTTCTAGATTGATATGTTATTAAGACTTTACAGGCTTTTTCTATTTAATGAAATTCCAATAACAGGTGATTCCCGTTGTTGACCAGCCTTTGGCAATCCTGTTTACTCCAGTCCTAGCATCGAGCCAGGAGACCAATCTAGAATAAAAGAATTTGGATGCAAAGTGGGGACCCACAGACGTTGAGATCATGTTTAGATTCTGAGCTATGTGGGAAAGAATACGAGACAGATGCTGTTTTGTGAACTTCAGGAGGTCTTGTACACAAGCTCAGAAGGTTTGATTCTGATGAGAATTCAAGGTAGAGGGAACGGCATTTGGAACAGCCCTGTCACGTAAAAATAACTGAGAGAAAGTGAGCGTAGCTGAAGGGCTCTGAGCCTGAGATGAGGCTATAGTGATCCACAGGGGCCAGGTCATGCCCAGCTCAGAAATCCATAGTGAGGTGTTTGTCCTCATCCCAAGTACAATGGGAAGCTACTGAATATTTTCTGAGCTATAATCACTCCAGCTCTTATGAGGAGGATGGACTGGAAGGCAGAGTGGGTGAGGCTACAGCTGTGGTTCAACAATGCTTGACAGAGCTTGTGGGAGAGAGCCTGGCCACAGCTATCTGCTATTTCTTTTTTCACAAGCATAAATAAAAAGGTGTTTAGAAATTAGCAAGAGCCAAGTTTAAAGGGAACAATAGACAAACCTTGAGACTTACTTTTGCTTGGGGCTCTAAATATCTAGCAATGAAGCCTTATCAATGAACTGTAATCCCCATTAAAAGAGCACGTGAACATAAGCAAAACTCTAGTGCCTATCATTATACCTAGCGACAGCACTGTTAATAGATACTCGCGGAATGAATGACTCAGTGAATCAAGGGTTACAAACAAGGAGCGATTGTAAGAAACCCATTGGAAGTAGTAGAGGAAGCCATTTTTTTTTTTCTAAACCTCTGGTTTCAGTACTTGCAAGAATCCAATAATATGTTTTCATTTTTAAGCATTTGTACAGATGCCCGACCTATATGCTGAGCCGTAAATTAAAATAAACTATACAAAATGCCCACTCTGCAGTGTGCCTGCCTCTGGCTCATGTTCTGTTTCAATACTGGCATAACCAAAATAGCTAATGTGGTCGTTCAAGTCTAGTGTCAGCAACTTGTTCTCCCTCAGTTTCTAAATCCCAAGGCAAACAGCTTCGAGATGCTAGGATGAAGAGAGCTAAAAATGAAGGAAAAAAATTTGCCAGTTCTTTTGTTGCCTTATTAAGTCTGGAGTATTCTATTTAATCATATCTTCCTCTAGGAGAAATCAACTATTTGAAGAAAAATACATTCCTGGTATCTGAATGCTATCTTTCAATAAAGAACAAAGATCAAAGAGTGTGCAATTTCTAATCTTTAAACATTAACAATGACCCTTGTACTGCAAAATGGAATTACTTAGGGCTGTTATGGAGACCCCTGTAGTTTTGAGCATACAAATGGAATGACTTAATACAGCATATGAAATTAATTGTAACATGTTTAATATCCTTCAAATACATTAGAAAGAACATGGTATTTGGCACTTGGATATTTATTTTAAACATTTCACCAAGTGCACGAAGCTCTGTAATACGTCTGAAATATTTAACACAGATAAGCTATCTTACCCAAGCTCAGCATTTTTTCCCAATGTTTGTAGATTTTGTTATAAGAAAATTGGACAGTGTAACCACCAGGCAATATTTGTTAACTAGTGTCTGGGAAAGGGAAAAGATAGATGACTGATAGATCAGCATGTGGCCAGCCAAGAAAATAAAAAGACACTCATAGTAAGCGATTTTAATCTGATGGTCAGTATCTTATTCAGGATGTCAGATTTCTTTTATGAAAATGCAAAGGAAAAGGTTCATAACACACTGGGGTAAAGTATATAACTTCTGTTTCATGATCTGCAAAGAGTAGTCAGCTCATTGACTGGCGAATTTATTTTCTGTGTTTGAAAGATAGCACTCGGTTACCCAAAGAGAACCTTCTCATTGCTGTAATCGCTCTATCATTCCAAGGAGATTCTGGTGCATGGCTCGTCTTTTCCCTCTTGCTGATGCCCCCTATACTTCTGCCTCTTAATCACGGGACACTTTGCCCAAGAATGAATTTACAGAAAATTGAGATACACATTCTTTATGGATGAAGGCAACTGTGTCGTCTACATTTTCCACAATTCAGCCATGCCCTTTGTTCTTGGACATGATAGAAAATCTGTTTTCACTCTCAATTGGAAAGTCAGCATGAGTTAGGCCAGATGGCTGTTGACCTCAGGCAGTAGAGAATGGGAGAGATTCCCAACTGTTCTTATCACTCTGGGCAGTGACCTCCTTTGGAGCAACAGCCTCAAGAAGCTGACACCTAGAAGACTGACTTTCTCCTTGAACACTAGACACTTTACTGATTGTGTGCTGAGAAACTCTAGGTTACTTAATTGTCATGGCATCAATGCCTCTTGCCAGTGTTTATATATATATATTACTCTGTATCCATTGAAGTCAAGCTACGGGTGTATATGTCTTGATAAGTAAGATGTTAGAAAAAAAGAAGTCCTCATAACACAGTAAATAGATCATAGCAGATACTCAATGTGTGTGTATTTCATTGAATGATTAAGTATAAATGAGTGCTAGTCACCATACCTTATGTTATCTATGTTATTTTCAGAAAATGTAATATATATATATATATATAAAATAATACACACACACACACACACACACGCACACACACACAGAAACATAATGCATTGCAATCATGATCTCAGTTTGTTCCCCAATAGTGCCAGAGAGGTTTTATGATCTTCTTTTGCTAGATGAAGAATTTAATATTATGTAACTAGAAAGTGGAGGAAATGGGACTGGATAAAGTCTCTCTGTCCAACTCTGATGCTCAAATATTTCACGACAGTGCTCAATTGCTTCCCCTTTTGTTACCATAGGGGGGATGACTAACTAGAATTAAAATTATATCCCCAAAGCCATAGGATAATTTACCTGTAAATTTTCTCTCAGAGCCCATGCCTGCTCATTCTTCATTTATTTGCATACTTTAAAGCAATAAATAACTATATGTGAGATATAATATATCAGTACACTTGCTCCAAAATTGAGAGAACTGATGAATGCTTGACAGAGTTTGGGATAAGTGTATTTTTCTCTTCTATTTCTATCAGGTTGCCTTTTAGATCTGATCTGATCTGACATCTCCCCCCAGGACGTCTGAGTGTGCAGAGTTATCAGTTCTCTGTCTATTTGCTATTGACTAGCCAAGGAAAAACTGGCATCTTGCTGGGCTAGCTCTCTAGCTCTCTGTACTGCATATATTAAATGAATAAAACCTAAAGAATTAGGTCATTGGAGCAAGTGTATCCATTTATTGGACCACAGATAAAAAACATGTCTAAAATGTGCCCTTCATTATGGAATGTATCTGAATCCAGTGTTAGTTCACATATTGGTTGGAATCACAGACAAACAGCCCTTTTCACCCCACAGCCGCACTCATATAGCTTCTTAGCAAAACACAAAATAGCAGTAAGTAGGATTTTTTGTCTCTATGTTCATCTTAAAGCAATTCCCTTTCTTTCCATCTTAGTGCCATAATTCTGTCACCTGGGTCGGCACAAGTAACCACCTCTCAGGAGGCAGAGCAGAGTGAGAAGAACCTCCATTATGAAGACAAAGAAAATTCACAAGGCCAAGTCTTAGTGGGACTGAGGGACTGACCTCTGGCTGTTTCTCCCCATCACTGAAAGCTGTTAATGCTGCAGTTTGCTCACTGGGCACATTTGTGCTGGTCTTACAGGAAGGTCAGCCTCAAGTCAGAATGAATGAAAACATCCAGTTTACTCTCAGCCTCATCTGCATCCCCTTCACAGCAGAATTTTGCAGAAAGCTAAGAACTCTCCTCCTCACTCCGTGGGCCCCCTTTTTCCTGATGTACCTACCACTCATCCATTCTAAGTATGCCGCTTATCAACTACTTACCAGTTAAAAGAAGGAATTTTTTGAAATTTTGCTACACGTTTAGAAGAAAACCATTATACATTTTCCAGGCCTTAGTTGTATTTTTTTAATCTTAAGGAAAAATGTAATTGGGCAGAAGGTTATTTACTAGGCACTTTTGAAAAGTCTAAGTAATACCTTTTCAGTATATCCTACATTAAGCAGCATCAAAATGATGCATGAAAATGGTATATGACAATGACTCAGTAACTATGCATATATATAGTTATAGGATTTGAATTCATCTGTCTGTATTCTAGAGTCCATTCACAAAATTATTCTGATCTATTTAGGGGTATTTTTTACTTGAATTTATATTTATTATTTGGCACAAACCTAGTCATTTCATAATCATCACTTTAAACTAACACAATTGATACTAAACCATGTTGGAGTGGAAGGAAATTAAGCAATCAATAATCTGAGATATAAAAAAGAATTTTTTAAAAGGTATTCCTCCTGTCGCATTAAGACATTCACAATTTAAGCATCTCACATTCTTATTCCTGAGATATGTTTAAAGACAGAATTTTTCCTCTCTGAATTAAAATAGTTGTTTGCAGTGAGGGCTTGTGAGGAAGAAAAATGCCCTCTGCCTCGTTCTGGCTTTAATCCAACCAAAAAATAATAGATTTCAAGGATCAACTCTTATATATTGGTTTTAGCTATTTGGAATGTTGAGAAGAATTTCGAGGCTCCATCCAGGCTCAGTGGAAAAAAAGTGTTATCGATCAGTGATGTCTGCTTTGGGAGCACGAGTGAAGAATGAGGTCCCATATGCCATATATTTGTGCTTTGAGGCTTTTCTTAAATAGAATCACTTTTACTGAGTTGACTTATATTTTAAAAAAATAGGTGTACATAGTAAGATTAAATCATTTGTGTGTGTTTAAAATTGTATTTTAAAAATATTTAAATTGTGTTGTTGCTATATGGTACAAAATAATAAGACATGATAGAAATCTTATAAACTTAACAATAAAACCCTCTGTATTGACCTTTCCAGGTTTCAAAGTACTTTTCGTAGACACGATCTCATATGTGCTCCAACAAACCTATAAAGTAGGTATTATATTTTCCCTATTTATATATGCTTGGACTGAGACACAAAGAGTTTCAAAACTTTTTCCAAAATTACATCCAGGATGAAAATGCCTGTCTCACAAAAGTGGTATAATGAGGTTATTGAGAATATCCAGACTTCCAAGAGGAGCGTATTCTCTGATCGTCTGAGAGGATGCTTCCTAGACCACCCAGTGCAAAGTCACTACATGACAACTCCACTAGATGGTCCAGTCAAATCAGACTGCTTATAGTGCCATAGGAAAACACCTGATAAGTTTTTACATCTATTCCTTTGCTCTGACATGTCATTTGTCTCATTCCTACCTATCTTCTATCTTTCAAGACAACTCAGGTGTTAGCTCCTTCTGAGTGCTTTACCTGTCCCTTCCCAGAACTGGAATAAGGTGCCATTTCCTAGACATCATTCAGCTAAGGAATGTTCTACCATAACCTCACACCAGGAAGCTTTGATGTCTGAGTGTTCTTCTGGGAGAAAAAATATAGTTTTTATTTAATTATCCTGATTTCCAGAATATTCACTGGGCCATGTGAGATTATCATGCTTTAAAACACAGAAAGATATATTTGATGCATTCTTTTCTACCTGTCTTGAAAATTTCTCTTTTCCTATCTCTGTGTGCTAAGTGGAACCTAGAAAGACCTAGGTCCTGGGGATCATCCAGGAAACTCTCTCTTCCACTCCATGGAGAGGGATGGGTTTTTAGACACAAAGCCTTTTCTCTTTTCGTTTTCTCTCTCATTCCTTCCCTGCATCCAGAAACTGGCTCCAAAATTCAGAATATAGGGATAAGAAAATCTTTTTACTAAAGTCTCTGGTTAAATCTTTAGGCTCAAGAAACAGCCTCCAAGTCAATTTTAATGAAAACTTTTTGTTAAATTCTTAAATACATACGAAGCCATGAAAAGTTACCTGGCTACTAATTCTGCTGCTATGCCTTGTGGGGGTATTTTCTCTAGGAAGGACTATTGGCATGAAAGTGGGCATTCTGGATTCCCTGGCTATAATTGCGTCTGATAGCAATAAGTCTCCACCATTGTAATACTCCATATACAGATTTCTATTATTCTATTTACAAATTAATCTGAACAAAGTAGGCCTTGCAACTCAAAACCTACTAAATGCTTTTTCTTCAGTAATATTTTTTAAAGATCTCAGTCCTTCCTTTTGATTCAATAGATTATTAGATTCAATAATTTCCTACATGTCACCCCTAGCAACACAATGTAAATTCATATCAAAATCTTCAAACTCATTTACTAAAATGTATAAACATAGTTCCCTGTAGTTTTGAGGTAGTAAGATACTAATGCATGTTTCTTGAGAGGATCACTATAGACAATTACTCTTAGCTACTGTCATACATTTTTATTTTACTGCTATTATCACGATGTGTAGTAATACAATGGTGCTCATATTAGCCCAAAGGTCCAAGATATCAAATCAGTTTAATCATTATTTCCTTTTCTTTTATTAAATTTCTTCAGAATTCATCTGTCTTCACAAAATATATATATATAAGTAATATATATTCATTATATATATATGTGTGCGTGTGTATTTACATAAACTAGACCAGCTAGGATTCACCATGCTTTTACCCTGCTTGTTTGCAAATTATTTGTATATGACTAGAAAAACAAGGAAGAGTAATATTGCAAGAGATACATCAATATGAGAACATTTAAGTGTCTGTGGTAATACACGGCAAATGTAGTTCACTATAGGTAAATGCTAAATAATGAGCTTTTGAGTAAAGAATACAAAATTGGAAATATCTGCTTAATGGAAAGGTGCTGCAACATACTGATTAGAAAACGTGTTTGAGAAGTTGCTGCAAAATTGTATCCATTTAGCCTTTAGCCCAACATAGAATTGCAGAGAGATACCGAGTTAGATTACTAAAAAAAATGTATTGCAAATCAAAGGTAGAATTACTGTAACAAAAAGTAAGTATATATTTACCCATAGAAAATACAGAGCACTGGTCACCTCGTTTTTAAATCAAGATATCAAAATAGTTGAAATGGGCCAACTGCTGGGTCCAAAATAACTCTGAGGTTCAAAATAAGTTCTATGAAACTGAAAGATAAAATTATCTCTAGAAATGGTAAAATAATTACATGAGAAACAAACTGAAAAGTAAAGAGACACAGTTTCAATATTGAAAAGAGGGAAAAGAAGTGTAAAATTTTTTTTCGCAAAATTACAAATGTGAATGTGTTTTAAAATATCTTCAATCAAGATAAACGGTGAAACAAAGAAATAAATACTTTCCAAGAATTTAATGAAACAAATTGGATCACAATAGGAAAATCAGTGGAACCACATTAACTATTAGTTTTTCAGTTTTTGAAACGACACTGATATATTTTAAGTTAATTTTACAAATGAAGTGAGCTGCCTTGCTAAATCCAAGACTACCACTTGTGTAAGAATTCACTGAGAAAATCCTTAGCCAAAGTAACAATGCATTGCCTCAAGTATAGAGCCTCAAATATTGCTAATTTTACTTAATTAGCATCCAAATAATGAAAATATAAGAGTTCTATAAGACTTGTGTCTCAAAGAAAAGAGGCTAGACGTCCTACTATATGATCAGCTGTATTAGGCAAAATTACTTTTTGATTCACAAAAAGAGAAAGCTTCCCTAGGGACAAGCGTAGGTCATAAAAGTCCTGTTATTGTGTCTGGATAGTTACTGTACTTTCCACTTTCAGAAAAAGGATGAGTGACTGAATTAATGTATTTCAATGTAAAAAGAAAAAAGCAATAAATTAAAAACTTTTTAAATTTTCTAAATTACTGCTGTAATTTCCTGTGCTCTCATCAATTCTCCTTCTATCAGCCTTTATACCTAGACAAAGATATTTTGCACATATGGTATCTATGGAACCTTGTTGAATTGCTTAGCAGACTGTTAAATTTCAGCTTCCCTAAACACTTTCCACAACTAATATGTTTTTGCTGTTCTTTAGATAAATTCTCATTGTCTGCGATCATTGAATACCACAATACAACAGTATGGACATTAACAACCAGCCCCCGCAAGCACACACCTACCTACAGTGTGAGAAAAGAGCACTGAAAATGTCTGGCTATTTGAGGAAAAGTACAGTATTTCAGTTCAATTTTTTAAAATTGATTCAGTGGTTATTTTTCCAGTGTCTATTTTGCGCAAAGGCACTTTGATTTTGAAAATGTGTCCCTAAAAGTCGACAAAATGGGTAATCCTAACTCAGATTGTAAAAAGTGGGGCAGCTTCTTATCCTTTGCTGTGAGGGTTATCAGGGCGTCCTCGGTCCTGCAAATGTTTCTTTTGAGGAGTATCTGGGCTTCTTATCTGGCCCAAATGTCTGTGGGGTCTAGTGTAGCTGGGGCTCAGGAAATGTCACTGGCCGGAATAACCTACAAAAAGTGGCCATGATGGTGTAGATTAGGCCTGAAAATAAAGTCCCAGAGCTTGCTCCCCACTTCTTCCCTCTGCCCTTTAGAGTCTGCATTCAGTGTGTGGTCTGGGGTGAAGGATGGGTAAAGGAGAAGGAACATTTACAAGACATCTTCCTCTGCTTCTCATACTGAATCCTGAAGCAGCTGCTCAATGCTCTTTTATGTTGATTATCTCTCTGAGCTCCTTAATCCTCCCAACACCACTATGAGACAGGCTGTACCATTATCCTCAGTGTACAAATGGGTGAAGTTGGAGAAAATGAATCATCTGTCCCTGAAAAGCTATGCTTATCTTTTCATGGGCTGCATCAAGGCCACCTGGCATTTAGTTTAATCTCAGGGGTGGGTCAGCCAATACTTCGGGGAGGAAGAAGAAATAAGAAAACTAAATTCATGTTTTGCTGAAAGGAAAGACTGGCAGGGACTTCATTCCAGAGTTATCTCTGTCCCCTAGTATATGACCTTGACTAACTCTCAGGGCACCTCTCTAACTTTAGACAGAGGGGTAGAATGAGAACTCCTACCGATTTTCCTACTGACATTTTTCTAAATCCTATCTACAAAAAGAATTGTATTTCCTTTCTAAACCTCCAAATAATGAAGTAGGGATTTGATAAACAACCCGGTCAATATCAGTCTCTCAAAAGAACCTCTCTCAGTGCTGGTGCTTGGTTAACACTCATCGCCTTCATTCATTCATTCATTCATTCAGCAAGAGTTTACCCAGAACCTACTACATTACTCACACTGTGTTTGACATCAAGGATCTACAAAAGGGATAAGCTTTCTGCACTTAAGGTGTTTATTTTCTATTAGATGAAATAACTAATAAATAGGATATGATAAGCTAAACTGCATGATCAAGATAAGTACATGATGTATGAGAACGTAGAGGAATGAAATGGACTCAAACACAAAAAGGTCAGGGAAGGACTTTCAGAAGTTTTGAAGGGTGAGGAAAGGTTGGTAAAGGAGAAGCATGTGCCTGCAGGAACAAAGCCGTGCGGAAGTTGCCGCATGCCATTACGATTGGAGGAACGGTAATGGAATCCTGAGAGAGGACGAAAGTAGAGAGGAAGACAGAAGCCCTGATATGAAATATGAATTTTATCCTGAGGGTAGTGGAGAACCATTGAAGGATTTAAAGGGAAGGAGGGGGAGGGGGCACATTTGATAAAGATCATTCTGACAGCAGTGTGAAGAAGGGGTGGGAAGAAGGGAGGTCTCACCCGCTAAGGGGTAACTGACACAACGACAATAGAATTAGAAACTTGCAGTCTCTGTCATTCAGCATGAACATTATTTGTAAAGCGGAGAAAAGGTGATTTCTCTGTCCCTTTTAGGATCATGCAAACCAGTTTTGATAACTGAGTTAGGTATTTTACTCCTATCTGATTATCCTTCTTGTCCTATCTTTCCTTCAAGACAAAAACACTGGTTCAAAGTTAGAGTGTGCTCTGACTTCGGAACCTCTTTGTATCAATTCGAAGAGTTTTTTATGTGTATACCTAAAAGAAATACATGTTTCCTTTAAAAAAATTATATGTAGCCAGAGACAAAAACCACTAACTTATATAAAGACAGAAATATGATGAAGTCATTAGGTACTTTGTGAATATTCACCCAGATACTGCGCATTCGTTTGCATTATTATTGCATATTTAAAAAAATCTAGTGGCTGTAGTATTCCAGCACAATTGGATATGAAAGAAAATGTGTTTTAATCCATAAAAGCCCAGGCACTGTGCGAGGTAGCTTGTTTCTTGTTCTCTAGGTTAAATTTAACATTTTGAACTCAAGTTTATTAAGGCAATGCTTGACATAACACATTATGTCATGACACATTTTGTGGACAAGTAATTAAGATTCGCAGAGGTTAATTCATTAAGGGTAACACAGTAAGAAAATCTGTGTTAAGAAAGATTTGACTCTTTGGTCCATGTGCTTTCCTCTACATTAAACGCATTATTTGCAGAGATTTATGTTTTACAAAATGCTTCCATTTACATTTTCTTATTTGATCCATTTTATAGATGTGAAAACTGAGTACAGTAGCTATGAAGCTATTGCATCACTTTTAGGTATAAGACTAAGAAGTGCTAGGCACAGTCCTGAAACCTCATCTTCAGAATAGAGACTTTGTCTTTTCTCCTACATCTGTTCCTCTGGGATATCTTCCACAGAAAATAAAGCTGGGAAATTGCATGGAAACACACTGAGAGAATGGAAAAGAGAGAGCTTAGACATTTTGACTTTTTCCTGTGATTCATTGTCGAGATTTGCACCCAAACAGAATACTCTTCCTTCTAGATGTGCCAATGAAGAGCCTTCTTGCATTAAAGACCACAGAAAAACGAAGGTTGAAATATCAAGTACAGATAGAAATATTTACAACTGGCTCTTGATAGTTTATATAAACAGAATTCCTTGTATTAATGAGCATTCACACACACACACACACACACACACACACACACACACACACACACATTATGTTATTCCTACCCAAAATCCTAAAAGATGAAAATAACCAAGATTTCCATAAATTCTACTCATTTCTATTTATATCCTGTAAACATAAACTGTGCAACACTAAGAAATAAAGATCTTACTCTTTGTGTTTTTTTCCCTCATGACTAAATAAATTTAATTATATATTTGATGATTTTTGGATAAAGATTCTAGAAGGCATTAATGGGAAATGCATGCTAAATTGAAATAAAATTGTAAAAGAAAAAAATGTAACAATGTTAAATGCATCCCCAATAACTTTATCGATTTACAAAGTATCTAAAATCTTAAAAATAAAATAGAGCTACTTGGGTTCTAGGGCTTCTTCCGTCATTTATTAATTTGTCACCTTAGGCTAGTTTTCTCATGCTCCTTATCTATTAAAAGTAAGTGGTAATTTCGTCCCAGTCTACCTCATGTGTTGTTTTAGTAAGTGGTATGATTTATGTAAAAGTGTTTTGAAAATTATGAAATACCACAGTATAATATGTTGCTATTATAGCCATCATTTATTTACTTAGATTGAACTATTCAGCACAATGTGATCCTTTGAAGGGATAAACATTTTATTTTTTAAAAAGGGTAAAAAATGCAAACTATGTTTATCAAGTTGATAATGACCATGAGTCAGGGTGTAGGTGTATTAATGCAATAGCAAAGAAAAGCCATTAAAAAAAGAAAAGAAACAATCTTTTGTTCTGATATTTACATATCAAAATATGTTTATTTCACACTTATAGGGTTCCATGCTTCATAGTTCCTTAATCTTCTTAATTCTAAAGACCTTCAACTCTATTTCAGCACTCTGCTGAAATATTATAGCTTCAAATGGATTAGTTTCTGAGATCTTAATTTTTGAAAGCCCCTTCTTTTACCATAATTTTCCTTCATCAAGCTCTCATTTTCTTTCATCTGTATCCACCTGTTTTCTTAATGTCACTGAGGACACCAGTTCTTTGTCTCTTTTATTTCTAATAAATCAGCTTCTTGCTTCACTATTAAACAATGAACCTATGGTCTATCTCTACAGTAATTCACCGTTGCTCTTAATTATTTTGCTCCCTTTCCTTTCTACCTTAATGATCCAGCAAATTCCCAGTGCTGGATGAAAACAATGATCCAGCTCTGCAGCTACAGGTAAACAACCCTATACCTACACAGCTGCTGGACAACATTTTTACACAGACTGAAGTCACAAACAAATTACACTCACCTAAGTGGTTCATTGAATGAGCCAAGACTATTTTCACACTCTGGAGTTGATTAAACCCATTTTAGGGCCACCACGTGTTACGCCAGTATTACATTTGTCACACCGTGATCTATACCAAGACAGCACTTTTACCTGCTTCCTCTCTGCTAGTAACAAAAGCTTTATTTCCAAGGCAGCTGCCTCCATGGACCCCAGAGAGCTGCTCCGGGCCCTGCTCCTCACGACCCTCTTCCAGAACTTCCACCATCCTCTGGTTTCACCATCTTCGTCCGTTTGGTGTGGTACCTCTCTCTTTGCTTAATTCTATTGATTAACCGCTTACTATCCTTCCTGTTTAGCAAGACAATGCCTTGACTCAGCCTCCAAAAGGTGAATATCCCACACTTGACTCAAACTGTAGACTTTCACAGAGATGGGAAGCTCATGCCTCAGCTTGCCTGGAAGGAATGATCGAACATTTTATCATGATTACTTGTTTCAACATCTGTCTCATCTAGCAGACACGAGGCACTTAAGACCAAAGAGATGCAGTTGAAAGAATCCAAAATACAGTGTTAAAGGAATTCCCTAAAGTAGTTTCTTCCATGGACAACATGCACCAGAGTCACTTGGGACTTTTTAAAATATCCTTTCCTGGACCCCACCCAAAGCCCATCATATTGCTCTCTCAGGGGTGGGGCAGAAACATTTGAATAATTGTCCCAGGTGATTCATTTGCACCATTTGAGAAGGGGCATGTGTAACAGTGGAGAGAAATCTAAGTGCTCTGTGGCTCCACGCGGGCTGCAGAAGTAAAGGTGTGGATTCCGTGTTGGGCCGAAAAAACTCCTACTATTCACTTCTGGAAGATTGCTGCCCCCTCAACAAGGTGAATTAACAAGGGTTACCAAACTTATTCATTTTCTGATGCCAGAAACCTGGATTTTTATATAAAGCCTGCTGATTTTTATACAATGCACATCATTTACAATTTGTTAAAAATTCTTCAAACTACAGAAAACATGCCACTACCAGTTTATAATTTTTACGTTAGAGCAACCAGAACACGTATAACTAGAAAACACTTATTTGAGGACAAAGAAACTAGAAAACAAGTATTTGAGGGCCAAGCAAAGGAGCAGGGACACAAATGAAATAGTTCGCAAGGAAAGAGAAGAATGAGGAAGAGGTCAAGAGAAGAGAGGATTACAGATGAGGGCTGGTCGGCAGTGTCACGCAGCATGAACAGGACGAGACTAAAACAGACAATTGGCAGTTAGGAGGTCATTGGTGACTTGGGTGAAAGCGCTTTCATAGTGTTAGGGCAGAAGCCAGATCATAATGGGTCGAGAATGAGTAGAATTAAAAGACAGTGGAGAGAGAGAGAGATCAAGTATAGATTATTTTTCACAGACATTTAGCAGTTAAGAAGGAAGAAGGAAGACAACATAGTACATCAAGAGAATAAGACAATACAAAGGAAGCTGCTTTTATACCATTTTTATTGAAATATAACACATACAGAAACATGCATGAATCATAAGTATGTAGCTCGGGGAATTCTCCCAGAGCAAATACCCCATGACCACCACCAAGGTTTAGACGCAGATCATAGAATTTACCAGAATTTACCAAAGCATCCTTCCTCATGCCCCATTCTTTGTCACCAGAAGCAACTGCTATCCTGACCTCTAACACTGCAGATAAGTGTTATCTTTTGTGAACTTTGTGTAAATGGAATCATGGAGTATGTAATCTCAAATGTTTGTTGATTTGTTTAAAAATATTGTTAATAAAATTCATCCATGTTACTGAATATATCTAATTGTCATTTATTTTCATTGATGTATAGTATGGGCAAATTACAATATATTGGGGACTGATTTCTAGTTTTGGCAATTGTGAATTTAGAATTGTTATCTATTTCCAATAAATCAAATCTTTCTTTATTATAAAAGTTCATAAGACATTATTATTTATGTTATTAATATTTATTTACATAGCTCAAATAATTATATTTCAAATAATTTATGTTATTGCTTTTGCCCTTTATTCCTTCCTACAGCTCCAAATATTCATCATAGATTATTTTGTTTTTGCTTAACAAATTTTATTTAGCTTGCATATTCTGGTAAAAAATACTCTTAATTTTCTTTATCTGAAAAGATTCTTATATCACTTTTACTTTTTTGAAGACATATGCATTGTGTCTAGAAGTTGATACTGGCAATTATTGTCTTTCAGTACACTGAGAGTAGCATTACTTTGTCTTATTTTTTATTTTGAGAAATTTTCCGTCTGATTGTAGGTCCTTTCAAAGTAATGCATCTTTTTATCTCTGGGTGTTTTTTTATGATACTTGTCTTTGTATTTTGTTATCAGCAATTGTTCTGTTCTGTACCTAGTTCTGATTTTCTTTATGTTGATTCAGTTTGAATCAATAGGGTTCAAAATGCTTCTTCAAATTGTAGCTTGTTTCTTTACCCAGCTTTAGAAAATTCTCAGTCATTATCTTTTCAATATCGCCTCTATTTTGAGACTCCAATTACATGAATGTAAGTCATTTTTACTTCATGTCTGTCTTTTATGTTTTCTTTTTGTATTCTCCATCTTTTTGTCTCTCTCTGTTCTATTGTGGCTATTTTCTCTGACCTGTCTTCTAATTCACTTATTCCTTTTCCAGCTATGTCTCTTTTGCTGTTATTCTTAATTATTGAACCCTTAATTTTGATTAAAGAATGTTTCAGTGTGAGAATTTCAGTTTGTTTCCTATTTATTATTTTTAGTCCCATGTAAAATTCTCAAACTTGTTTTCATTTCCATGATCACAGTGGGTATAACTAGGTTAAAGTCATTGTCTAATCATTCCTTCATTAGAACCTCCTGTGGGCCTTTATCTGCTATCTGGGTTGTCTTTCTTTTTCTTCCCCTTTTTAATTTTTCATTGTTTTTTTTAAATCTGTTTCTTCACTGGCCAGGTTATTTTTATTTGAGAACAAATCATCATATATAAAAAATAAGAGAGACAATTTAAAGCTTGAACTTATTTTGTCATCCACCAGAGCAGATTTTCCTCTATTTCTAGCAGGTAGTCAGGGACATTGGCCATCTCACATCATCTTAAGACAATCAGGGTCTGAGATATCTCAAAGCTGGTTTCTGGTCTCTGTAAGGGCAAATCTATTTCTAGCTTAATTAACCTTAGTCATAAGATATTGACCTTTGGTTTTCAACTTAAACCCTGGGTAGTATTGCAAGAGTCCAAATAAAAAAACAATGGTAGTTTGGACATGGGAGGTAAAAGTAGAATGAGTTAATGGAGGTCAGATTTTAAATATATTTTGAAATATTTTGTAGATTGAGACAAGAGGATTATCTGGTGGTTTATAAGAGATGAGAAAATTACCCCAAATTTGTGACATGAGCAATGAAATACCATGTACCGAGATAAATAAGAATAATGGAAGAATTTGTTTGGTGGCTAAAGATCAAGAATTTTATTTCCATATGAAAGGCACACAATTTTTTTTCTTCAAAATACCTCTGGAACACTGTTCAGATGGTGGCTGCAAGATTTGCTACTGCTCATAGTCGATCAAAGTTTTACAGTTTGAAAACTCCCCCAGAAGTCACAGTATGGTCTTCTCTGCTTAAAATGTCTGCTAATTCAATTGGGTGTGTTGACAAATGGGAGAGACATGCCATCTTATATACCTAGTACTCTAAGGTATTTGAGTGTATCATTTCACTATTATTTGCCATGTATTATTCTCATGACAGTATACGATCATTCCATTTTAGGTAATGGATACACAACTAAGGCACAGAGATGTAAAGTAACTTGTCCAAAGTCACGCAGCAAATCGGTGGTGGAGGCAGATTAGCAGCCAGATTTGTAGGGCTCTAAACCTCATACTCCTTTCCACAATATTCTATATTCGCTAATATTCTATAAACCAAGGAAAATATAAGCTAAAGAGCCTTAAAAAATGATGATGAAAGAACATGAAAAACAGTTTATTTTGTGTTAGCAAAATCTAAGAGAACCTTTCCTAAAATACTTCCTTCTGATTTCTTTCTGCTTTTCTGGTTAGAGTCATCTTAGAGATATTAGGATCTGAACCTAAATTAACGTGTTTCTGTTACGTGGCAGAGCCCCAGGCCTCAGTGGCCTCTATCACCTCTGGCCACTTGATGGGCACTCTTAGATTTGCTTTAGGACCAAGTAAAAGTTCTGGGCACAGGGTGGCACTAAAGAGAATATTCGTGGATAAATATTAAACAAAACAAAACAAAACAAAACAAAACAAAACCCCTCTCTTTAGTGTGGCTTTGAAGGCTGTCCTTCCTCCAGCTTTCATCCATCCTCTTGACCATCTCAGCTACTCCATCCCAATCCTTGTCTTACATGGAAAAAAAATAAAAAGATTTTTATTTTGAACATGTTCTTTACCATGCAAATACACTGGGATAAGAATATGTCTTTATCATTCCGTCTACTACAGAACATACCTGTTCACGATCCAAGCATGAGAGAAACATCTTTATCTTAAAGGTACTTCTTTCTCTAATGATCACTAAGACTCGTATCGTGGCACCATTGGCATACATGATGCATATATTACTCTCTGAGAGGACTATTCCCTCATGTCTTCTTGAAGTAACTTATACTAGATTGTTACACTGCGGATACTAGAGAAAGGAGAGAAATAACATTCAAGATTGGCAATAAGAAGGAGAAAGATTATGACATAGACTTTAGCCTATAGGTACTCAAAACACGCAATACAGGGTGAAGAGGTGCCAAAGTTGAGAGCCAAGCACCATCTGCCATGGATTCATTAGCCCTGGAAATGAATCTGACCTAGCAGCACCATCTCAAGGAGTATCGAAGGGTAATGAATGGCTGCAAATTTGAATTGACAGAACTGTGAAGTAATTGTGTGCTTTTATTTTTACAAACACAAGTCCACAGGGTCTTGTACAATACTTCCACTTACGGTAACCTTTAAAAGGTTATATTATCCCATTGTGGAGAATTATCTGAATAGACTTTTACCTGCCTTCAGAGACTTGAGAAATGCTTTGTCCAAATTAAATAAGCAGTACACGTGTATGTATTATATCTTGAGATACATTTCTCACTTGCAATTAGTTCTGACGACAGAGGGCTTAAAATACAAAGAGTTTACTTTTCCAAAGCATTTGAAATGATCACAACATTGCCAAGAAAAAAATCTTGCTGAAGTCTCACTTTTAATACTGACTCAAAATTTAGAGTAACGGTATTTTTTAGCATTTCAATTTACATAGACATCTTTAAGAAAATAAAGGGTTCGAAAGACTCCAGAAAAATAGTACTGAATCTCTTCATTACTATTATGCTCCCTTTTTCAAAAAGTATGGAGTAGATTTACTGTGGTAACTGATATTTATAGGGGAATATGGTAAAATGAAGACTTAGGAAGGAATAATAGAAAAATATCACAATCTCGACTGACTTTATGAGTAAACTTGCTTGTAAATTTATTCGTTATAAAATGACCCTCTTACAATATACTAATATGATACATACTTTCCACATTAATGAGAACATTTAAAATTACATTGAATAAAAATGTCATAAATTAGAATATCATGCTCTCTGTGACAACATGCAACAAACCACAGAGCTGAACTTTCTAACATTCCTCTCCTCTGCTCACTTTTCAAAATAGCAGAACTAAGCTCAGTATGTATTACACGAGGGAGGTCAAATAATATGTTTTGTACTTTTCTGTATTTTGCTTATTTGTTGTTGTTGTCATTGTTTTGCTTTAGAAGTTCAAAGTTACTTATTTATTGGATGACTGTATTAAATACAACTCAGTAAGATCATGGAGGAATTGAGTTTTTAGTGGCTGGGTAATAAACAAACAAAAAAATAAACTAGGCCACTGTTCAAATTTGATCAAGGTTAGGAAAATCTAAAAATCATTAATATTTGATTGCTTATGGGTGACATGAGTTAGAGCCCTTAATTCAGCATCAGTAGGCATTCATCTGTGTCATAGAATAACCATAAATATTTGATTTCTTCTTGAAAAACAAACTGAACTCTTTACTGTACCAACCTCTCTAATTCAGGGAAGAGAGCAGCAAAAAGTAGTGTAGGGATAATAAATATTTTCATAACCAATTTCTATCGGTTCGAATTAAGAAATAAACAAAAACAATAGATGATGACCCCCTTGGGAAACAAATTCATTGGAGCAGAAAACAGATGAACAAATATTTGTACTTTTCACAATAATCTATAATGTTACATATAAATGTATAACTAATATTTAAAACAGATAACTACTTTAGCAATTAGGTTTGGAAACCCTTAACTAACATGACTAATTCAATATAAAATCCTGTAAGGCAAGGGCTTTAATGAATGTGGTTTGGGTTATGTTTTATTTAAATCCACTACAATCAAATCTATTATTGAAAATGTTAAGTCATGGTTAAACATCTCCTGCTAGCTGTATATTTTACAATTGTGCCTTTTCAACAATACAGAAAATTTATGTGTTGAGTAAAAGAAGGGAAGAAATATTAACAATATATATTTTTTCTTTTTAAACAAATAGATTGTAAAGATCATACTTAGTCCTATTCCGAAGATTATATTGTAGGAAGTTTATAAGGTAGCTTTCAATTTCTTCTTTCATGAGATTCTACATGCTAGTGAGGACATATTAGAACAAAAGACAATCTGACATAAGGCAATGTTGGCAATAGAATAAAATAATGGCTTTTGCCAAGGACACCTGGAGTGAAAGGGTAAAGAAATTATATGAGATGAAATGAATTTTACCCATACTGTAACATTCAATCTGAATCTTCTCTAGATGTTTTGATGAGAAAGGATAAAAGTATTAGATTATTTTATTACATAAATTTAATTTAAAAGAGAGAATAAAGGCAATAGACTAAGTAACACTCATACCTCTACCATTTGCTATCGATGTTTTATAATTTGACTCTCACATTTTTAAATGAACAATATCCTCCTTGAAATATACTAAGAACAATTACTTCCTCATTCTATTAGTCGAAGGCCAGAAGAAAATTTTGTCGCAGTAACTCGAGTTCATTTTTCTTAGAAATAATTCACGCGAATTTGGAGGACCAAAAAAACCAATATTTTACATATGAAGTATAAAAAAGAAGATAGCAGATTTTATGTCTGTGTACATATACACACACAAGCACACACACACAAGCACACACACACGCATACACATTTGCACACCCTTTGCTTGGTGCAAATGCAAATATGGCACCGAGCTCCAGTCTTTTCACTATAGACATTTCCAGGGCAGCACAGAACTCAAACTTCCCTCACACAGGCACAAAACACCAATTGTTACTCTGTAAAGTTAATTTTCTGTTCTGTTTTTACAGTTATTCAGTGCACTTTTAGGTTTTTTTAAAACAATACCTAGAATACTTAATATAAATAATGAAGAAAAATCAAATAGAAAGAAAACCCATCAATTATTTTTCTTGTCTATGATCTAGCCCAGCACTTTCCAAGAGAAATGTAATGCAAACCACATATGTGATTTTAAATTTTCTGGCAGTTACATCAAAAAAACTAAAACTAAAAACAAACAGGTAAAACATAATATATTTTATTTAACCCAAGATAACCAAAATATTTTTATTTCAACATATAATCAACATGAGAATTATTAATGTGATATTTTACATTTTTTTCTTATTAAATCTTCAAAATTCAGTGCATATATTACTCTTACAGGACATCGCACTTTGGACCAGCTCCGTTTCAAATGCTCAGTAGTCACACAAGATGTAATTATATGAAGACTATTGCTGATTACCAGTCTCTCTCTTAAACTCCTATTTCCAATTGCCACCATTCATTTCCAACTACATATAATATACAATGACTGATAGTAATATTTTAGTCCTCTTCCTCTAATCCTGCAGCTTCACTACTTAGATTCCCTATTTTAGTCAATAGCTTGACTATCCCCACTCCTCCCATTAGTGTTAAAATTAGAAATCTGAAGGATATATTCCCTCTCCTTCATTTATCCCCAACTGAATAAGGTCCAAAACATCCTGATTTTGTACCCTTTCTAATTTCTGCATTGTCTCAACTTTTCAAAGCCTTCAATATCATGTGCCTAGATAATTTAGGACTCCCAACTCATCTCTCTACCATCCACCAGTCCCTACGACTTCAAACCACCCCCAATACTGAAGAGAAACTGGTCTCTTGAGCAGACGTGCTATTAATTAACTTTTGAAAAAATTAAAATTGAATCACATTACTCTTTTAAATAAAGGTGTCATACAGAAAGAATCTGTTATACAAGAATCTGTTATACAGATTCTTTCTGTATGACATCTATATATTTTCTATATATTTTTTGTTAAAACACACTCGTCGCATTTTCTCTATGTACTAGTTGTTAGAGACACAGTGGCAAACCAGACAAATTCTCTCCCTGTCTCAAGGAGCTTAGAGTGTAATGCCTGCGAGATGCCCACGAGGATAAAAAGAAAGTTTTTAAAAATATGACCCCACACTGCATGTCTAGTTTTTCTTGAGCAAGTAAACACATGACTAGGTGGACCATAATCAAAAAACAAAATAAAAATCATCTTTAGTGATCTAAGGCTTTCAAAACATCATTTCTTCAGAATCACTGAAAGGCTAATCAAGCTTTTTTTTCCTTAGATGACTAATGAACACTCTAGTTTATCACTATATAAAGCTGACATTCTATGTATAAACCTTCAAAGGGAAGAAAAATGGTCCTTGCTTTAAACAAGAGTGTTAATACTATTTTCTGATTATATTTTACCTATAAATTATAATAGTATTGATCTGTAGCCTTTTACTTTATTCGTTTTAATTTCTTCATTTCTGCCAAGTTCTAATCTCCATTCATGGTATCGTTTCTGGCCTGTTTTCCCATAGAAATCTATCAAAAATTAATTTTGGGTTATGGAAATAAGATATATTTTAGGGGACATATTCTACTCTATAAAATCCATATGATTCATACTATAAAGTTGGATTATTGTTGAGATGCTGAGTTATGGAGCTTCAATTTCTAACATTGGATCCGTTGGATCTGACTAGAGCACAAAGAAATAAAGAATGTGGAGGATCGTGTGGAAAGTTTTATGGGCCGGGCCTGGAAATAGGGAACTTCACTCCTGCCAAATACTTCATTGTCCAGAATATAGTCACATGGTCTGAAAAATAAGCCTTCCTGAATGCCAAGGAGGAAAAAGGAAGGGTTTTTTCATATAAAGTTACATTCCTTCTATGTGAGGAAGTGAATTTTTTATGCTTAATTTATAAAAGAAAATGGGAGGTACTAAGTAGCTTGCCCAGGATCACAGAGCCAACAAGAGGGAGAATAAGAATTCAAATCTAAGTAGCCTGACTCTAAAACCATTTATCTTTCTGCACATTGTCTCAGGTTGATTATTTCATCCTTGGACCTTTTCAAAACAACGGGAGGCAGTGGTTACTCTATTTTTACTTTATTACTCTTTGTATTAATTTATTTGATCGATAAATTTAAAAGAAGCACCCAAGTATGCTTACCTCAGTCCTGATTTATTTAGAGAAGGCTGCCTTCAGAATGTTCTTTGTCTCCCTGCTATATGGGAAGTGCCTTCTTAGCTAGGGACACTACAGCTCTGCCTGCGACTAGTGTTGGGGAGTGGAGGTTTCTTAGGATGTGAGTATTAGAAGGATTTGGGCGTGATTCAAACCACTTCCCCAGTAAAATTTTTCACTGATATAGCTGATATCTTGATCTCTCTTTATCTCCATTCTTTCTCCCTAATAATTCCAAACTTCAGAGGGAAAAGGTTGGAGTATAGCTGGCCTCATAGCAATCTACTACTTTATTTATTTTTCTAGAGTAGTAATTTATTAGTATGCGAAACAGAAAAAAGTCAATGCACATCTAAAGTGACTAACTCCCTAACAGAAAGAAACATCACCATTGGAAAGTCCAAGACGATCAAAAAATAACAGGTTTTACATATTGCGCAATATTTGACTATTGTATTAATTGTGCTATTTAATATTAGTTATAACCAGGAAAGGAGCAGTACCTTGAAGTGGGTGGGTACTAACATAAACGATCCCACGAATAGCTTTGTTTTTAGAACACACAGGAGCTTACCATCTTTGGGGGAGGACTCTCCTACGAGGGGAGAATCTGAAGCTGAGAGATCAGACTAGGCAAAAAGTTTGTGGCAAAAGAGGAGTGAGGACAAAGGCCTCCTGAGTGAGGACAAATGGCCCAGCTTTTATTATTTAATTTTTGAGAGCAAATATGTATTTTTATTATAAATAACTTAATTCATTTGTAGTGAAAGAAAGTATCTCAACATATACTCGACAGCAGAGAGTTCGTATTTCACTTCAGTTCATCCATAGAGTGAAAATAAGTACATTCATGAGGACTGGATTTTAGATGATCTTTTTTAGCGGGATTATTTTTTTTTAATGATTATCTTTTTTTGCACCGTGGAAAGCAAATATGAAGGAAGCTCAAGTGACATGCTTTAAGCTGTAATATAAGTGCCAAGCCGAGCTAGAAAATAAGCTAAAATTCTCTCTATATCACTGATAAGTACGACGTAATAAAATGTATTATAAAAACATTCTGGTTTTGTCATAAAACTATAAGAAACCATAGTTATTACATAAAAAATAGAGTAACTAATATTTTGCTTAGTAAAACTATAGTAAATTGGTTCTAGTAATAGCAACGCTATAATGATCATACTGAAAAATAGCTGCAAGTTACAAACTGAATATTTACTATGCTATTATAATAATTATAGTTCTACCATAGATTTCTTTTATACAAAAGCTAAATTTACTCTGGTAATTGCATTCTCTTTTCTTTTCTGCATAATTATAAGAATATAAAAGTGTAACTTTTGATTTCAAGTATGAAAGCTTCAAATTTATTAGTTTTTCCTATTATTAAGTGATTGGGTATTAGGGAAAATCATTTAAAAAAGAAAAACACATTTTTTTCCAAAAACAAATTTATCTACCTGTGTAAAACTAGTAAATGGTTCGTAAAATGTAAAAATCAAAAGGTGAGTTTTTATCAAAATTTAAGCATAACAGTTTTTTTAAAGACATAGAATACAAAATAACCCCCAAATAACTGAACTTAACTGAAAGGAAGTCCTTTAATGTATTTTATGTCATCTCCAAGAAGTCTCTCCATCTTTTTCTTGAGTGGTGACATGGTCCAGTGTACCTGGACTCTGCCTGCTAATCCAGCCCTCAGAAAAGGATGATTGGGGGCTCATCGGGATAACCCAACGGGGCTCACTTACGTGCATCAGGGAATGCAACACTCTGTCAAATGGCAGAGTCTAGGAAGAAATCAGAGCAGCTTCTTGGCTATAGCTAATCTAAATCATTTAATATGGACATTTATTATGAGTATTCAGGTCAAAAGACATTTAACAAAAGGAACCTCACCTTCTATAGAGAGTAAAGTTTCTCTTTCTCTGTCATTTGTCCCTACTAGTCTTTAAACTGGAGTGACCATACTGTGACAGAGACGGGCTAGATGTTCACCAAATCTCTTTCCAATTTCCGGACTCATAGTTCAACTACATTTCCCAGCCTGTTTTTGATTAGATGGGGAACGTAGTACTCTGTTCTGGCCAAGGGAATATTTGCCACTTCCGGGATCACCCTCATGAGATTCTCTTTTGTGTTTTCCCTCCTGCAGTTAGTAAAGATGGTAGCAATGCAAGATGAAAACAAACTGAGTTTCTGTGTCTCCTGCTTGTAGGAGAGCTTCCCAACCCACATGGGCTATAGTGTTGCCAAGCAATTAATCTTTATCGTATTAAGCCATTGAGAATTTGTTTTATTTTTTTTGTTTTTTGTTTGTTTGTTTGTTTTTTGGTTGTTGTTACAGCAATTAGCCTTTCCTGATGTAAGAAGCTCAAGGCCCAGCAGCCTCTCTACAATCTGCTTTAACAATATTTGTAGAATTAGCCACAGAAAGCACTTTATGGTAGTTCTAGTCTTGATTGTCTGAGAAATCTCCAGACTGTTTTCTGTAGTGGCTGCACCGATTGCAATCCCACAAACAGAGTAGAGGGTGCCTTCTTCTCCACAACCTTGCGAGCACTTGTTACTACTTGTCTTTTTGATGATAGCCATTCTAAAAGGTGTGAGGTGATATCTCGTTGTGGTTTTGATTTGCATTTCCCTGATAATAGGTGATGGTGAACATCTTTTCATGTGCCTTTGGCCATCTTTATGTCTTCTTTGGAAAAATGTCTATTCAAATCCTCTGCCCATTTTTTAATCAGATTGTTGGTATTTTTGGTTGTTGTCATTGAGTTGTATGAGTTCTTTATATTTTTTGGATATTTACCCTTTATCAGATGTATTTTTTAAAGTATCATTTCCTACTTTGTAGGTTTTTCTTTCATTTTATTGATGATGTTATTTGCTGTGCAGAAGCTTTTTAGTTTGATGTAATTCCATTTGTTTATTTTTGGTTTTGTTTCTCTTTGTTGGAGTCAAATCTATAAACACACCACTAAGACCAATGTCCAAGAGCTCAGCATCTACATTTTATTCTATGTATTCTATTGTTTCAGGTCTTACATTCAAATCTTTAATCCTTTTTGAGTTATTTTTTGTGCATATGGTATAAGATAGTAATCTAGTTTCATTTTTTTGCATGTGGCTGTCCAATTTTCCTAACAGCATTTATTGAAGAGATTTTCTTTTCTCCATTGTATGTTCTTGGCTCCTTTGTCATAAATTAGTTGTCCATTTATGTGTGGGTTTATTTCTGGGTTCTCAATTCTGTTCCATTGGTCTGTATGTCTGTCTTTCTGCCAATACTATACTGTTTTGATTACTGCAGCTTTGAAATCAGCGAGTGTGGTACTTCCAGCTTTGTTCTTTTTCCTCAGGATCGTTTTGGCTATTTGGCACCTTTTGTGGTTTTATACAAATTTTAGAAATTTTTGTTCTACTTTGTGAAAAAATGCAATTGGGGTTTTGATCCAACTGCGCTACTTTTGAGTATTTATCTGAAAAATACTAAAACACTAATTCTAAAAGATACATGCACCCCTATATTTATAGCAGTATTATTTACAATAGCCAAACAACCTAACTCTGTTCATCAACAGATGAATAAACAAAGACATGATATAGAGTATTTAGCCATAGAAAAAGATGAAATTTTGCCATTTAAGACATCATGGATGGACCTTGAGGATATCATGCTAAGTGAAACAAGTCAGACAGAGAAAGACAAATACTGTATGACTTCACTCATATGTGGAATATACAAACAAACAAAACCAAACAAAAACAAACTCATAGATGTAGAGAACAGATTCATGGTTATCAGAGTGAAAGGGGGTGGGGAGAGGGCAAAATGGGTAAAGGGGGTCAAAAATATGGTGACTGATGGAAACTAGACTTTGGTGGTGAGCATATTGTAGTATATACAGATGTCACATTATAATGTTGTACACTTGAAACTTATATAATATTATAATCCAATGTAACCTCAACTTAGATTTAGGTTAACATTGAAAAAAGAAAGCAATTTTAACTACATTATTTTTTCTTTTTCTTTCCTCCCTCCCTTCTTCTTTCCTTCCTTCCTTCCTTCCTTTTTTTTTCTCCCCTGCTAATGGATGGGGGTAGGTAGAGGGCTATAATTCTCCCTTACCCTACTTCCTTGTTTTTCCTTTCTTTCACCTCTCAGTACTATCTCTTTGCTTGTGTTTTGAGTTATATTTAGAATAATATTGTAAACTCGAATGTGTAATGTTTTGACTGTAACCTCCTCAGAACCTCTGCTGAATATCTATTCAAATCTAACAACTAAGATTTAAACAACAAAAGGTTTACGTAGAAACTGTCTAAATAGCTTAAGGATGTATTGCAACAGTGAATTTCCTGTTATTTAACATTAAAGTAAGGCAGAAAAACACCAATGACTTTAATTTTGAGCTCTACAGTTCCTAAGGCAGAAAAAGAATTATGTTTCACTATGTTTACAGTTTTCTTCCATGATTTCCTGCCTATTGCTTGTTTTCGGAACTTGTATTGTATTGTCTCCTTCAACTCAGGTTTTGTACACATCTCTGCTGTACATTTCTAAATGATCTCTCCATTTCTTGCAGGAGAATCCACATATCGAACTGCCCATCCTTAAAACAACTCCATATTTTATACGAATTGTTTCAGAATATTCCCCAAATTGAAATGGATCACCTCACTGTCTTCCCATCTCCTTTGCTTTTTAAAAGAGCATTCATCTTGCCATACTTCTTATAGCCTATGATAAGGTATTATCCAGAACGCAAATATTTATCAGAGTCTTTCTGCCATTAGTAAATTTCCCCTCTCAACAGAAAATTTGAGAGAAGAAAAAGCAGTAAAACCTCAAGTGCAATATGTGTATATGTATTAGTCTGGGCTTATTATTTTTTAAATTGTCCAGATGGGAACACATTTTTTAAGAAATTGTCAAAAGCAAGTTTTGTTCTAAATGAAATTTGGATTTCATTTTTATACATCGCGAACATGAGGTAATCTGGTTGATCTGTTTATAAGGCAGCAAGTGAAGGAGCTCTCTGCCGCTGCTGTTCTGTTCGTTTGGGGTGAAGAGGTTGGAACAGCATCACTGAGATGGAGGTGTCTGACCCAAGGACTTCAGTTCTCTCTTCCCCAGCCTATGACAAACACTCAGGGGCCTTTCAGAAGTGGCCCCTGACGGTGACACCAAATCCCTGACACAGTGTTAAATGCAGTTGCTGTCAGGTGATCAGAATTAAACCTTGAGTTAAAACCTACTTGCTATTTCCTTATTACAGCATCATTCAACATGAGTTTTGAGATCAGAAAGGCCTATGTTCAAATCTCTGTCACTAACCTGTTGTTAGAGAAGAGGACATTTTGGGCACTGCTACTTGCTGGTGGCAAGGTAACAACTGGCCTCTAGAAGTGAGCCCAGAACATGGCATGAGACCGGCACCCATTTTTCTCCTTATTTTGCACAGGTGTCTTTCAAGTAGGAATGTGGCCTCAGAGGATAGGGTCATGGCTGGGTCAGGCACCTGCCATCTCCTGGATCCAGAGCCCTGGTAATGTCCCTCATCAAAATCTGCTCGGATTTGCCGGCTTCTTTTAGAAACCCGTAAGGAAAAGGGGTTTTTGCATTGAAATACTGACTTTCGACAGAGGGACGGCAAGCATGTCAGTCGAAGGGTGGTTTCACTTATGTCCAGGGCACTCATACCAGCCCTTCTCCCCATACCAACCACTTCTCTTTCCGGCACTTCTCCTGCTATAGCAAAAGCACATACACGTGTGTTCACGTTGCACGCACACGCACAACTTCACCTCCGGGCAGGACATCTTGCTATGCGTGTCAGTTACTGCAACGATATTTCTGCCTGTGATCAGGGATGACATATGTGTTAGCTTACTTGTCTTCCTTGGTGCATCTATTGTTTATAGCTTATCGCTCTCTCTGGGCAGTCCTATTGTTTATTGCTCTTCCAGCTATTTTACAATTTATCGAAGGCGCGGGGGTGGTGATGTCTCGTCCAAACAGAATTCTAATGAAGTCCACCGAAGGCAGGGAGTTGAAGTGTTAGGTACTCTTTGATTTAGTAATGGAGGTCCCTGACCATTAGGAACAGGCTTATTAGGGAGATTTTTTCCAATATTTTTCTTAATTATGTAAATGTAAGAGGCAAAGAAAGACCCCTGGAATTAAGAGAACTATGAAATGAGAATGTTCAAAAATTTGCTCTTAGTATGACACAAAAAAGCTTCCTCCCTCCCTCTCTCTCTCGCCTGGTGTAGAGAGCCCGGGTCTACGACCAGTTTACAGAAGGTTGTAAGGCATCTTCAGACATAAGGAGAGCCGCTGGGGTGATGCGGAGGCTCCACTTAGGGTTCAATGGCAAGAAATAGCAATAATGCTTCTAAAATTAAATTATCCTGAGGAAAGGAAGAATCTAGGCTAATGTCTTGCTTACTCTACAAGGGATTAAGGGTTCATTACAGGGAGCTTTTGTATGTTTGTTTGTTTTCCACTGTGCATGCTAAATTCTGGAAGCTTCTACTGACTCTGTCACACTGGCACAGTAGTTGGAGCTTGGGGATTAATGGCCAGGCCTGTGAGTGTGAAGTGGAGAGAGGTGGAACGTGGGTACTCTCGCAGTGCTGGCAGAGATTTGAGCATCACAGGCAACTTGGCAGAGTAGGCTGGTGCCTTCCAGACAAAAGTGACCCAAGTGGCAGCAGTAGGCAATGGCAGTGCTGCCGTTCCAGGTCCTCCTTCAGTGAAGTGTTCAAGGCAGGATGGGCTTGGCTTCAGAAGGAACCAGTCCACAGGGTTCTTGAGCCTTTAGTGTGAAGGGATTTCAAGAGAAACATCTAGGATTTCATTGCTGATGTGATTTCCTTGCTCAAGTGATTAATTTTTAAAAATTAACAGATGTTTATAAACTGAACCGATGAAGCAAATCATTGGACATGTTTCTACATATAATGTCATCTATTTCTCTTCCTGTTTCTTACTCTACGGCATAGAAAACAAGGAGCTAATCTACGCTTCCATAAATAACGAATGTCTTATTTACTACAGTCAGTAAAAAAGGAAGCTGAAGACACCACTCCAAATTTAAATGTCTAAATAAGAATGCAAAACCTATGCACATAAGGACTTTCAAAATTTATCGCTACAAGTGGTAAGGACTCTATCTACATAATACGCGGATACATAATATGTGCATGATTGGATCCAACCCACGGTTGTGGAGCACTAATTCTATACGAGGCACAACATTTGAGACTATTACCTTGAGAGCTGGTATAGAATTATGAAAGGTGTTGAGTCAAGGGCCTGACCGTCTGGTTTCTCTCACGGCTCTGCTTCTTGCTGGCTTTGTCCTTTGCCTTTTCTGGTTCTCAGGGTCCTCAGTAGGAAATTGGGGCAATAACAGGATCTATCTTATAGATTTGATGTAAGAATGGAATGAATGTATAATTTAAACCAGTGCCTGGCGCATCATAATAATTATCATTATTATTATTGTCGTAGTTACTATTACTAGTAATAGTGGCAGTAGCGTTACATTACTTGACTCGCATAAGGAAGTAACACTAGATCCTTCCTTTACAGATAAGAAGGAATCATAGACTGATAAAAATATGAAGAAAGGAAGGGGGGCAGGTTTAAAATTGGTCGATAATTGAAAGTACAAATTATTAATTAGAGACAATTGGGAGGAGAAAAAATTTCAGGCACTTTTACATATTTAGTCAGTGTGCAAAATAAATTCTTAGATCAATACCTCGAGAAATAACTTCGTAAAGCAGAAGTCTAGTTTTGACTGTGTTTCTTTCAGAGTCCCCTCTCAGAGTAATGATTCCTTTCTTGCTGTTCAAATATGAAATAACCACCAAATAACACACTTTCTACTCCTCTGCAGCCACAGGGCTTGGGGATGCAGGAAGTTAGCTTACAGCCACCAGTTGTTAATTACTAAGCAAGATGATAATTAGCAATAATTACCACACTTCAAAGAAATTAAATATAGTACAGTTTGCTGTCTTGATTGTGTTAAGCAGGCATGGCCCCTGGTCTGAGCACAGGCAGGAAGTATAGTCACAAAAATCAGTTGAAAAGCCAAAAGGAGTGGTGACTTTGCTGTGGCATTTGGCATCCACTTCTTCTTGGGACTCATTCTCCTTTTTTATACGACTTCAATCAAAAGTTACGTTGAAAAAAGGGAAAATGCAAATATATGACTTTTGTAATATCATGTTAGAAGAAAACGAAGAAAAATTATTTTTTTAAAATAAGAGAAGCACGTTTTTCTGGAGGAAGATTATTTTTTAAGTTGTGTGCACTAACAGTTTATAAAGAATTTGTACGGCCCAATTCAAGAGAAACCAAAAAGTGACTAATGTTCTTCCCACATTCAGAATACTGAGATTAGTTAAGGAATCCATCTCTGGCTTGCTCAGACTCTCTAAAATTGGGCCTATTTTTCTTTCTTCTTTTTTCTGTTGGCTCTGCCTGCTAATTTGAAACTTTTACTTTGTGTGTGTGGGGGTGGGGTGGGTAGTGGTTTTTAAATAACCTTTCAATGACACAAAGGAGAAACTGGAGATTGTATTTTGGAAGAGCTAGCGCTTCGAATCAGTAACTGCATCTAACATCAACAGCTATGATTAGAAACAATCTCCTGCCAAGATGACCAGTGGCACCAAGGAAGGGGAAAGAGAAGCAAAGGCAAACACGAGAAAGCCAAGGCCTCCAGCAGCAGGGAAGGGAGCACTGGCCTTGTTGGAAAAACTGAACTTACTATATCATGATTTTTAAAAATCAGCAATAGTCTATGGCCATGCCACCCTGAACAAGCCTGATCCTGTATGATCTAGGAAGCTAAGCAGGGTTGGGCCTGGTTAATATTTGGATGGGAGACCACTGAGGAAGACCAGGTGCTGTAGGTGTTAAAAAATAAAAAATAAAAAAATAAGGGATTATACACTGACAAAGTCCTTGCAATCTGTGAGGTCAACCAAGGGTTGCCTTGCTAAATAAATAAATAAATAAATAAATAAATAAATAAATAAATAAATAAGGAATAATAGTTATCATTAATACAAATGCAATTGCCAACAGGATCAGGGGACTGTACAAAATTGCTTTATGACCTAATGGTACACATGATTCAATACATGAATATCACAGGGTTTTCTACTAGGGACTCTTGGGGAGGGGTTATCATATTTTGGGACATATATTGAGAAAATGGCTTCTACTTACTTTTAGAAAATATGCTGTTTTCCTTATGCTCTTTTGAACAATGTTTTTATTCTCATTATAAAAGTCATGTGTTGGAGAAAATCTAGAGCTTACAGAAAAGAATAAAAAAACCAAACATAATCTCACAATCCAGAGATAATCTTCGTTAATATAATATTTCACCCTTTTTTTTTTGCACGTGTATGTGTGTGCATATATATTATAATGTAAAAATGTTTTGATTGTTTTTAAAACTTTATTTTACTATAGATGTAATTGATGCTTATTGTAGGAAATTCAGAAAATATGGGGGCAATTTCAAAAAAATCACTCATAATTCTACTATCTATATATTTGGGTATCTTGGTCCAGATTACTTTTTCTTTATAAATATATGTGCTAATACTCTACCTCCTATTTTAATCTACATTTTTTATGCAAGATCACATCATATACATCTGATTGAGTCATCAGCTATGTTTCTGTAACATGTCTCTTAATGGCTGAATAACATCCCACTGAATAGCTGTACCATCATTTAGCCAACATATTATAGGATAGTTGAGTTATATGAATGGCCATTTCCTGCCACTTTTTTAATAAATTTTTTTTTTTTTAATTGAGGGCTGTGTGTGTGATTGGAAGTAGTATGTGATAGGATAACTAACCGGTCTGCAACTAGAAAACCAAGAGATCCATTATGAGGCTTGCATCTAACTCAGCATCAACAATACTAAACCTGCCTAGCTGCCACTGACTGACTTGTTAACTGATTGTTAACTTGTTCTCACTTGTTAGAACTTATCAAAAGAAGCCTGACAAAATAGCAGTGTTCAGCCAGAGTAGCCAACCTTGACCCAAAGAGAAAGGTCCATATTAGATCCCCTCTCCTATACAGCAGCACTTATTTAACAAATTACCAGAGACAATAAGAAGAATCCTTGGCATTTTATAACCAAACATCATTTTACAAATGTCCATATGCAGACTTGTACTAATCATTGGAATTACATGCTATTTACAGTAACTTTATAAAATAGCTTTCTGTTTCCAAGTTCTGTAAGTGGAAAAATAAATAGATATAAGTGTGACTTTCATAAGATGACAGAGGAAATCACAAGCAAAACAAAGCGGAAATCCTTACTTTTTCCCTCGCTTCTCCATTTAGGGAAGAATTAAAACAAAAAGCAGGAAATCCATGTCAGGAATGTTTTCTAGAATAAGACCTATTCTATTATGTACATCTGAAGCTACTCACTCTTATAGAGTTTAGACTTTTCTAAAGCATCTAGATGGTCAAAGCATCGAACTTAACCATTTATTTAATCAAGTCTATTAAAACATTAGTGCTTTTTAAACATATCTTCAAACCGGTCACTAGTGATGATTAGATAAAACCCAAAAGAAAGAGGATGTGTGCATGTTTATATTAGCATACAATATATAACTTGTATTTGATTGCATTTTTCCATTAAACCGTTTAATATTTTTAATTAATTAAATCTAACAGTATTATCAAATGGTCCTAAGTTGTTGATTTGCTAAAGTCCCAGTGGTAAGGATTACTCTGTGGATATGTGCTGTATGTACATGTACAGTAAAATTGCTTTTTTCATTTTAAATGCACATGTAGCTTCATGTTTGGAAAAAAAATATTGATCAATCTATAATGTTGCTGCAAAGTATCATCTCTCCATTCCAAAACCCGATGAACAGACAAACCCCAGGCTCTTCTCCACAGAAACCCTGATGGGTAATATTGCTAACACTGGCCATCCAACCAAACCAAACGACCAGTAAACAAATTTAGAAAATATCAGTTGCCTTTTCTTTGATCAAAATGATTGGTAAATTCGATCAAAATAATTGAAGTAGGACCCTCAAATACTAAACTAAAAACACTCTAAAAGTCTTCAAAGTGTTTTATAGGACAGAGACAATTTTGCTTTAAAGGCATAATATGCAGTGTGAGAGAAAAATGTAAAAGCACTCTCACAGAAAGTACTCAACTAAAAATAAGCAGCAGAGATTTAGTCATGTGGAAGTGTTCCTACCTTACAAATCTCTAAGGGTTTGAATAAGAAAGCTCAGAATAATAGGCGTGTGTGGAACCGTGAGAGAGAACAGCCCTTCAGTCAAACAGTGTGTGGTTGGGTTAGGGTGTGTCCAGCTAGTCATTATTCTCTTCCTCTCTTAGAGAAACAGAATGCTTGAGTTACAAAAAGAATAAAGAAAGCTAGATATATTTCTGTGTGGTGCCGAAATTGCAAATTATTCTTTGTTCTTAATATATAAAAGTATGGTGCTGCTAATAGTGCATGGGCTTTGAAATGACATGAGCTGGTTTTAAAGCCCAGCATATCAGCTGTGTGACCATGGGCTAGCAACATCCTTGTAAAATAGAGATAATAATCCTTGCCTACCTCTTAGGGCAGGTAGAAGCAGTGAATGATTCACTGAGGAGTGAAAAATAGTACCAAGCACCTACTAGATAGTCAACAAAGATTAGTTTTGCTTCTTCCTTTTAAAAACAGTCTGCTATAAATATTAACACTTGAGTATCTGTATATAATATACTTTAGGATTTGGGTGTTTCTTAATTTTTAGTTTTATCAGACAAAATTAAAGTAATCCCTTAGCATTTATGTTTTCCTCATAGTTTTCCCTGTTTTATTTTACTTAATAGCATTCGTCATCACTTGATATATATTTGCTTGTTTGTTTTCTACTTTCTGCCATTAGAATACCAGCTATGAGAGGGCAGGAACTTTGTTCAATGCTGAATCTCCACCAGTGAGAAATATTTCTATCACGTGGTGGGCACTCTATATATTTGTTGAAATAAAGAATAAATGGCTTATAAATTTGCTTTACTTAAAGTTATTTCCAGCATTTCTTACTAAAAGAGTTGGAAAGAATACACCCAACTATTTGTAAATAAACATGTATATGAATAGGTAGTATAATAAATTCTTTTAGAGCTCCATATAAGAGTAATAGTGCCTTGAATAAAATCAACATTTAATCAGTGTTTGTTAAATATGTTAATATGAGCTTCTTATATTCAACATATATATATGTATATATACATATATATATATATTTTTATTCACACACACACATATGAGTATGTCTTCTGATGGAAGAAAGGTATTGTTTCTTATTTTTGTACAGTGAAAATAGCGCTTTTTGTGGAGACAAAAATACCATAACCATACATTTGTAATTTACCATAACAAGTACTATGGGAATCTTGTAAAAACAATAATCTGAGACTGAGTTGTCATTCACACATGTACAAACTCACAAATATAATGTCATGAATGTTTAGGTGTGTTATGTGCAAATATGCATATGTACTTGTTAAGTAGATCCTGGCTACTTATTGAATAATTCATTAATATATTCACATATGTGTATATAAAACAAACTATAAAAATGTTTAGACATTGTGGACTGATACCATAAGGGTTGGGATAAAAGGTATATGTCAAATGTCACTGGATTGAATTGTGAAGGAAGAAAAATGCTGAAGTTTGATTAAAATAAAAGATAGACTATGTGAAATGAACTTAATGAAGTCTGTATATCATGTTTTTGTTTACCAGCCTATTAATATATATTTTTTCTGGCATACGTGAGAGAGAGAGAGGAATGAAAAAGTTTTCCATGGGTCTTTGGAAGACAAGGAATACTAGGAACACAGGTGCAAAGTTATGCTTGTAGAGCGAACTGGCCGCCCTCCCTCCCCCAGCCCTCCACGCTGCAACCCCTGCCAGGCAGGAACTAGAGTCTTTTGTAGAGCACCATTGCTGTATTAGAAGTAACGCAATCACAAAGTCGAGAAAAAAGGCTGAATCTACACTGCGAGACTCTAAAAGGACCCCTGAGAGGAACACTGTGGCAGCACTAAGTCAGAAGAAAAGACCTACCCAGCTGAACTGTCATGTCTAAGAGAAGCTCTGAAGCTGGCTGAGAAAACTATCTCTCTCCCAAAGTCTTTCATTTATTTTATTTTTAAAAGTTAGTACAAGAGATAATGCAGCACATTTGTGTATTTTCTTCCCAAGGCGCGACTCCTGACTAAGGACTCTCAGATGTCGCCTGTGCACCACTTCTCATCCCACCAGCTTCTGAGGAAGCTCACGTTCCTCCTGTGAAATGCGCTTAAGAGGTTATCGTGAGCATTGGCAGTGGAAAACAACACTGATGGATAATCCAGACCTTCGTGGGCAGGAATGCGCGTGCCCACACACACACACGCGTGCACGCACACGCGTGCACACACACACACACACACGCACACACTCTGGGTTAAAATGGTCTCTGTAGCTCCTGTCCCATCTCACCTCACCTAGTCCCTTCATTCCCCAGAAGAATAGTCTGTGATTTTCCAGATTGGTGCATTCGTTACTTTCTCAGTCAGAAAACGAGAGAAAATCCAACAAAATAATACTTAGCATCCTGCGACACTACCTCCCCCGCCTATACACACACTCAGAACATACGCAATTGTTTGCCCCATCTTACAACCAAATTCTGCCTGTGTCATGGTCCTTGGCTGGTGTTAAGACTCAGTACATTTGAAATCTAGACGCTGAAGGGAAAATGAAAGCTAGATGCTCGAAAGAGCCAGAAAGAATCGTTGCCTTTTCCTAGATCAGAGCTAAGGAGAACATTCACGTAAGTGATTTCCTCTCCCCATACCGGGGCCGTGAAAAGTATCTCCAAAATGAGGAAGGAAAAGGTTAAAGAAACATGGACGATCACAAAAGCATTTATAATTTACTTGGGAAATAAATCACCAAAGGGAGGCCCCATCCGCCATTTGCTCTGAGGGCTTTGGGACCCCATGCCAGAAAACGGGCGGTGGCCCATTCTGAGCTACCCTGAAATTAATAATCAGTCAGGCACTTTATGAAATATTATCTTTGTTAGCTTTACCACTCACAAAAATACACTTCCAATTTCTCACATCCACACACTACATCCATTAAAGCAATCTGGGAAATTAGTTTGAGATAAACTGTACAGCAATTTTATTCATAGCTTCCCTGTATCTCTCACCGTTAATCTGCACCGCAGCTCACTAAATAGTGCCTAATGTTTATTGCATTTAACTGAATGTATACGATTCTGAGGGTACGCCAGGGACCGATTATCATAATTATACATGTTTCTATGGAAACCCACAAGTCTATCAGTTTTGATTCATTATATTGTTATACCTTCTAGCACTTTCTAATTATTAGGTGCCCATAAAAAGTCTCAGTCTTGCTGTTACTATAGAAATGAGCTATAGACAGGCCTCAATTGTTAACCCTTAAAGGACTAGAATATATAGACTCAGACAGCTGAGAGCTATTCAGGTAACTGAAATAGCTAATAATTTCATTTATTACTTAAATTCACAATTGGATGGTGGTTATTAATTTCTGAAAACATTTAACGTGGACAACTCATGAATGGTTATCTCAGATTTTGTACAATTGTTCTGACTTTGAGGTCTCCTCTCCCCGATGGTACCCCTCAGGAATGATGAAAGACACACAAACTCTAAAGCAACACACACTGATTTGGGAGCACAAAGTGCAAAATCAGAAGTCTTTCAGGACCAATTTCTTATTTTATAGATAAAGATACATTGGCTGATGTAAACATAAAATTATATATTAAGTGATAAAACAGATAAATCAGAACGTAATAGCGAAAACTCAAATGCACTGAGAGTCTTTAAATCAAGCCTCTAAAATTGCTTCTCAGCAATATGGCCATTTAGGTATAATTTAATATTGCTACTTAAATTGCAATTTGTAATTTAATATTTTCATTTTACTTTTTCTCCTATATTCACTAACAGAATCCTGTGGAAATTGAAAGGGATGGAGCAGTTTCATTGTCTCTCTAACCCTCCCGCTATTATAGTTTTCAATTAGAAGTGCCTTTTAATTTAGATCAGGAAAGCTCTCCTAAAGTGACAGCTCGCCCTTCACACTGCATATCTATTTATTTCGGAAGTCAACACACCATTCAATAACCTGAGAACAGCCCTGATTGCTATGCTAATAGTATTCAGAAATATGTCTACACCGATGGAAACAAGTAAACTAAGGCTAATTCATAAAGTGAATAATAAAAGGCAGAGGGAAGCCTTTCATACCTTCTACTACTTCAGCTGGAATCTTAAGCTTACAAATTTAATTTTTTCCCCTCCCTTAGGGAAATGAACACTATATGATAACCAAACTGAAATTAGATTTTACCTCATATTACAGCCTTGCCTATTTGACGGGCTTGTTTTATTACATAAAGCTGCAGTGGGAAGCAGCAAAGACAATGACCGTGTATGTTAATGCCTGTGTGATCCAGGAGGTGCTTGCTTTAAGCTGCAGCTTTCTTCAACTCAAAGCTAAGTGCATTTTGCTTTCCGAGGTGGGGGGAGAGGGGAAAGCCGCAGAATTTCCAATGTATGTTGTTTAAAAGCAACAACACATGTTTAGGAAACCATTTTCTCCACAGCACAAGCCCAAACCACCCATGTCCATAGCAGTTCCCGCCAATTAGGAATAAGTCAGATTGTATAAGTAACAAAAGCTATGGACGTTTGCATGTTGAAGTTCAAACTCTTTTAAAAAACAGAGAATCGATGAAAGCCTTTTGTTTCCAACTCTGACTTCAGCATTAGCATCCGAGAAACGTAGATTTACCACTAAATAAAAAACTAAAAGTAGATTAAGAATAAATTAAATCAGATGGTTAAAATACTCCATTCATTAGTACATACACATATTACTGCATATGTGTATGTAGCCTGAAATTAATGTATTTAGTTTACATTAAAATTAGTCTTCTCCCCATAACCAGGTATGGGTTATCCAGAATAACTGAAACATATCTGCATATTTTTTTTACTTACCCACAAAAATTAAACTAACCTTTAATAACAAACATCTTATTTTGCGTCTTGTTTATACTTTTATTCATCTGATTATAAGTTACCCCACCCAATTCACTAGCGCCATCCAAAAATCTATAGAGCGTCTTCATACATGTTGGACTAAGCAAATATATATATACGTCAGTAAAATTTAACAAAACATGTCACTGTGAAGAAAATACATTAATATTTCTAAATGAGTCAAAGAACTATATAAGAATAATTACACTGGGGCCAAGATTTCATATACTTGATTAATAAGCCTTAAAAGCAACAATAAAAGCTTCTGAAAGCAGGCGTTACCCGGTGTGTGATTTCTGAGAATACCTAAAGATCCCTGTTAAGTAAGTGAACTCTGTGGGGTGGAGGGCAGGTGAGATGGGGGTCGGATACCGAGGTCATGAGGGCGATTAGGCAAAGAAAGCAGAGAAAAGTAAGTCATTCAAGCAGCAAGCATATTACCACCTGGGATGTCATTTATTTCCTAGAGCTAGAATCTAGTCAGGTCCCTGCATAGTAAAATCATGAATTAATTATATTTCGCCCCCCTCCCCAGTGAGCATAAAGTGCTCAAATTTTCTTTTTGGGTGATAAGGGGAAAGATGACTTATAATTCATGGTTGGATGTTAAAATCCCAGAAGAGAGAGCCAATAAAAGCAACTCCCAGTGACAAAAATCCAGGAGCTGTACCATCACCATCCATCAAACTGAAATGTTTTAGGATTCATATTTATTTGCACTACTTTGCCATTGAGGAAAATGTCTAGTCAACTAGAGAATGTAAATTCCTGGGTTTTGACACTTAAAAGGTAAAAAGACATTAGTGTTTTGTGATTTCCTTCAGCACAGAACAGGTTCCTTTTGAGAAAGCTGGTCAGTGGGGAAGACAGGCTCACAGACCCACACAGGGGGCCTCGGGCTTTGTTCCCAGCCCCATGAGTCAGTTGCCCAGGACAGCACCTGCCAGGCCCTTGACAGAAGGGCTGGGCCGGCCTCCCCTCCTTGGAGAGTCAAGGGTGAAGTGAGAAGATACCGTTGCTTCTGTGGGTTTTTATTCAGGGACCCTTGGGCAGTGGATCTTATTCCAGTTTAATTATGAGAAATCAGAAAAGGAACTAGTTGGCCAGCTCTGAGATTAGAAAATAGCCAGTAAGTGTAACAGAGTGGGGCCCGATAAGAGAAAATGGATTCTGATCCACCTGAAAAAAAGATATTCTGGGGAGAAAAGTGTAGAAAGAGAAAGAAGACAAGGAGAGACTCAGCTAAGCAGCTGCCACAAGCAAAAAGTATTCACCTATTTTATTCCTTCCGATACCCTCTTTGCTGGTTTTCTTCCATGTTCCGTTAACAGAGGTGAGCATGTGCCTTTTAACGGTCAGTTGCCAGGCCTAGGCTAGAACTAAGATTCTGGACAAGACTGACTATAAAAATAAAGAAATAAAGGTGTCATTCCTGCAGTGGGTAAAATGTGATCACTATACAAGAGGAGAGCAAAGTATTTTAATGTGTTTATTTTTCTCAGGCCCTATGTGTTATTTCAGTGAAATACTATATTGCTTATGTTTTAGGAACACAAACAATTCAAACACTTTAGTTTCTCTAAGTAAGCATGTAAAGAAAGAATTCAGTTCTCTCTCTCCCTCTTTCTCTCTCTCTCTCTCCCTCTCTCTCTCTCTCTCTCTCTCTCTCTCTCCCTCTCTCTCTCTCTCCCTGTCTCTCTCTCTCTCTCTGTCTCTGTCTCTTTCTCTCTCTCTCTCTCTCTCTCTCTCTCTCTCTCTCTCTCTCTCTCTCTCTCTCTCCTATTTGCTCTTTCTCTCTTTCTCTCTCTCTCTAGCTCTCTCTCTCCCCCTCTCTCTTTTACTTTATCATTTGCATCATCAAAACACTCATTATTATTCACTCTGGAAAACAGTCATTTCAAGAGGCTAATCAGCAATGCTCACAATTTATGTTTCCTTTTTAATGCTACTTGGAGATTAAAAATGAAAAATCACCAGCATCGACAAATGTTTGCTTGAGTCTCACTGTCTGGCTAATAGAAGACTTTGGAGATTCCTCCTGTTACATCTACGGGCACATGTGTTCCCCACCAGCAAGTGGTTTACATTCTGTTTCAGAGGCAGTGCACATATTCTGAGCCATTTAATATACAAGATGCTTAGTGAAAACCAGCTCTGTGCCTCGAGTAAAGGTTGGGTGCTTAATGAGCACTGGGACTATCAAGAACTTGAACTTGGACTACAACGAAGGGTAGGTTTAGCTCATGAAAGGGAGATACAGAAGTATATTTGATAAGTCTGGAGGAAATTATGATCACCTGAAGTGGGTAGTTTAGGTAGATGGGAAAAAAGGTAGGACGACTAGAGAGTATTGACTGGTTGGTTAAGGAGTTTGAGTTTTACAGTATTGTAATAGAAAGGCAGTGATAATACTTTTGAATAGAAGATGCAGCTTGTGTTTCAAGGAAAAACTAAGTTGGAAATCACGTGCCAGATGACTAAAACAGCCAGTTAAGACTCTCATACTACTGCAGACAGAAGTTTTATATTAGAGTGTTCATAGGGAGAGGGAAAAGGAATGAGCATGATGAGAGAGGAAAAGATGAATACATTCTGTAAGGGGAGAAAGAGCTAGATGGTGAGTTCAAGTAACCAAGTCGAAGTTGCAAAGGGACTAATGATGCATTGGTGGAAATTGGTTTTGGGGGGATGAGAACTAGCTTGATTGTTGATGTATCGTTGGAGGCTGTGATGAAGTTCAGCAAGCAGTAGGACTAAAGATCAGAAAACTATCTTAAAAGAGAGGTCATTAATTTTTTTCTCATGGTCACGCATACAGTTGTCATTTTGTGTTTCAAAACAGCAAGTACATAAATGAGCATGAACAAACAAGAAGAATTAAGCGGTACATGTGATATGATTTTGACATATGGAAATGAATAAAACCTACAAGAAGATGTGGAGAGATAAAAGTAAATAAATAAGAAGTGAATCTTACGATTTTCATCCATCGATGGGCAAAGAAAGAAGTAAAATAAGAAATAGAAAGAGTCACAAAAGTGGAAAGAGAACAAAGACAATAGGATGTCAAAAAAGAGAGAAAAACAGATAAATAGCCTAAGGTTAGTATTGTATTTCCAGGGCGAAAGACGTTTTAGTGATGTTGAACTTGTTTGTGTGTCAGAGAAAACTGAGCACATCTGAAGTCACAAGAAGAAACAGCAATGAGAAAGGACAGATTAAATGTTCAGCTATGAGAAGCATTAGTTGATGCTCCCAGAAGTGAAGGCAGAACCGGGAAAGTTGGGAGAATCCAGAACTTTAGACCTAGAATGCGGGGGTGGAGGGGAGGGCGGGCTCTTCTTCTAAAAGGAGAAAATAGGGTGATAATCCCAGAGGTATTTTGAGGTTGAGAGCACACACGCACACACACACACACACACACACACACACACACACAAATATAAGTGGAGAAGAAGGACTACATGCCAGATGGTCTCGGACTAGGAAAAAAATGGGTGAGTAAGCCTGGTTTTCAAGAACCAATGAATGAGGCCAACGAGTAAAATTAATATTGAAGAGAGAAGGGTCAGAGACATAGTATTGTTAATGTGAACAAAAGTTACTTGGATTTTTATTGCCAAATAAAGCTTTCATCTGCAAATCTTGGAAGGCTGCCAGGTAGAAACAGTGAGGCAAACAGTCAGAAAAAGAAGAGAAGAAAGGGGCCATCTTAAAACTCAATTTGATTAAAAATACAGTTCTCGAGCATTGATTACATGCCAGGCACTACATTAGTTATTAGTGGGAAATTTTTAATGAAATTCTAGGACTTGGAAACTTGAAAAAAATGAAAATAAAATCTGCGCTATTTTCTTAGAACTAAAAATGAGCGTCTTCTTACCAGGGTGACTCAAGATGACATGCAACTGACCTCAGATTATCCCTCCATTCTTTTTCATATTAGTTTATTGAAAGAACTCTGTATTTCCAGCAAAGGAAAAGAAAAATTAAAAATCGAGGATTGCATAAACAAAGATGCTACTAATAATAATGTATTGTGTCACAAAAGCCAGAGAGAAACACTCTGGGCCCATTACTTCCCTCTCTCATCAATCACAATGGTTGTAGTTTTTCTTATGACCTGCAACAGAGCATAAGCAGGGAGCACACTGAATGTCCCACACCAGTTCACACATATTAAATGACCACTGTTTTCAGAATGGTATCTATGTCATCTCATATAATCTTCACATACTTACGAAGGAAGTATGATCCACATTTTACAGGTGAGAAAACTGAAGCTAAGAGACAGTAAGTAACTGCCCAAGGTGACTAAGTCAATAAATGAACCATCACAGATCAAATATAGCTGCATCTTGTCCCAATTCTGTAATTTTTCCCTCTGCTGGTCACACTCAATCTCGGTTGCACGTCAGAATAACGTGGAGAAGTTTCAAAACATATCAATGCCTGAGCCTCGTCACCCACCGATTAAATCAGGATGTCTGTGTACTGGACCATCTTCCTGGGTGAATCACCTTGGAGAACTTCTCCTCCCCGTCAAGCTGCCATAATTCAGTCATCTTTCATCCCTCTGTTTTTCCCTGACTTCCTCAAAGTCCGTCTATTTTCATATTAGGGTTTGCACTGGACAATAAGAGCAAAAGTTATACCTTAGTGATCTTACATTTTCTGATTCCTGGTTTTCTCATCTGTAATTGTCCTTTTCAGCGGAGGGTTTGTGACTCTATGATTGGTATGTGTAACACATCTTTTCTTTTAAATCTAAGTTGTGTTACACACGTATCTATTATACACATTCATCATTCTTAGAAAATTATTTATCAAGTATCCACAATTTTTCAAGCTCTAATTTCTAGGGCCTAAGAATATGGTAAGGAAGAAGTAACATAGGCTAATAGAGTCGGGATTTGAATCCAGCCTTTTACCTCTAGGTCCAGTTCTCTTTTTACTGCTTACACTCTAGGGTTGTCTAGAATTATACCTTATGTGAATATAAAGTATATTTCATTATGGATTGTGTATATGACTCCATCTGCCTCCAAACATTTTTCTACTATTCTGTCTATTCTAATTCTCCTTCCAACATAAACCCTGAAATTCTACTACTCTTTCTAAATAGACATCAAATATAAAAAGATGACTCTTCGGTAAGGATTATTATCACCTGCCAGTTACAGAGCACCTGATTAAGAGGAGCTTAAGCAAATCAGTTCTTTCTCACCAAGAAATCTGAAGACAGGTGGCTATTAACATTGGTTCAGTGGTTCACAGATGTCAGAGTCAGTATCTCTGCAATTCTCACGAGCAGAGTGGCAAGATGGTGACAAGATGGATGCTGCAGGGCCATCACTCACATCTACATTCAAGGCAGGATAGAAGAAAAAATACACCACGTGCGTGCCCCTTCGATCAGGAAGACAGAGGCATACCCTGAATCTCCAGTTCACTTCAGCTTACGTCTCACATAAACTGTGTCATGCGAGTGTCCCTAGTTGCGAGGGAGACTTGGAAAGTGTATTCTCAGCTTTTCTTGTCTCTTTAGAAGTAGGCACAGGCTACAACTTCTGGGCTCTAGTCATACAGTCTTTAGAAGCCATATTTAAAATGTGCTGCATTTAGGAGGGGACATGAACCATACGTAGCTTTAGCCTTTTCTCATCAGTTCGTTCAGGTTAGTTTATTAAACAAACCAAATGTTTTCTTGGAAAACAGAGTTTCAAATCAGAGAAACCAGCAGTTTTTCCACAAGCAGAGGCCAAATGCCAATGATAGCTCTATGAATCTGGAAACATCAAAATAGACTAAGGATTTCAGCCTCTCTGATGGGTAGCAGTGGGGGAGCAGCTGCCCCTAAATCAAAGCACCTCCGAAGAAGAGGCCTGCAGAAGGTTACGGAAATGCAAAGCACACCTGGGGTGAGAGTTATGCCTCTATCCATGTAAACTGATTCTAATATTGTAAAAGTAGTTTCACTTTTTTAACTGCTTTATTGAGATATAATTCAAATACCATATACTTCACACATCTAAAAAGTACATTTCAGTGGTGTTAGCATATTCACAGATAATGTGCAAACAACACCACAATTTTAGAATATTTTCATCATCGCAAAAGAAACTGCATGGGTGGGGAGGTAGATGGGGTAAAAGGGGTCAGATGCTTGGTGACGGAAGGAAATCTGACTTTGGATGGTAAACGCACAGTGTAATCTATATTAGAAAAAAAAAAAAAGGAAACTGTTAAAATTACCTGTCTATTCTCCACCCCCCAGCCCTAAGCAACTGCTAAACTTTGTATCTCCACAGTCATTTATTCTGGACTTTTCATTTAAATGCATTCTTATAATATGTAGCCTTGGATGATTGGCTTGTTTCACTTAGCACTATGCCTTCAAGGTTCATTTATGCTGTAGGATGTGTCAGTACCCCATTCCTTTTTATGACTGAATAATAATATTCCATTGTATGGATATACTACGTTTTGTTTATTCATTCATTAGTTGATGGATATTTGGGTTGTTTCTACCTTTAACTATTCTGAATATGTTGCCATAAACATTTGCATACAAGTGTTGTGTGGACATACGTTTTCATTTCTCTTGGGAGCATACCTGGGAGTGAAATTTCTGGGTCACATGGTAACTCTATATTAATCATGTAAGAAACCACCATGGTGTTTTCCAAAGTGACAGTATCATTTTACATTTCCACAAGTAGTGTGTGAAGGTTCTGATTTGTACCCACTCTTGCCAACACGTATCTGACTTCTTTTTATTCTTGCCATCTTAGTCGCTGCAAAGTGATACCTCATTGAGGTGTTGATTTGCATTTCCCTGGTTACTAATGCTGTCAGGCATCTTCTCATGTGCTTATCGGCCATTTTTATATCTTCATGGAAGAAATATCTATTCAGATCCTTCGCCCATATTAATTGGTTATCTGTCTCTTTATTATCAAGTTGTAAGAATTCTTTATATATTCTTGTATACGTTTAATATTATACATCTAATTAATATTTTCTCATTTTTAGGGGTTGTCTTTTCATTTTTTTGGTAGCGTCCTTTGAAGCACAAATGTTTTGAATTTGGATGTCGTCCAGTTTGTTTTTCTTTTGTCGCTCATGCTTTTAGTGTCATGTATGTGTTCACTACCAAAATCTAAGGTCAAGAATTTTACTTCTATATTTTATTCTAAGAGTTTTATAGTTTTAGCTCTTACGTCTGAATGTTTTATCTATTATGAATTGTTTTTCATATATGGTGTGAGGTAAGGGTCCAACTTTATTTTTTTCATGTGGCTATCCATTTGTTCAAAAGACTATTTCTTGCCCATTCGATGGTTTTGGAGCCCTTGTTGAATCAGTTGACCAAGGACACGTGGGTTTATTTCTGGGCTTTCCATTCGTTCCATCATTCTACATGTCTACCCTTGTGCCAGTACACAGTGTCTTGATGACCGTTGCTTTGTAGTTAAGTTTTGAAGACAGGAAGTGTGAGTCCTCCAAGTCTGTTTTTCTTTTTCATGCTTGTTTTGGCTATTTTGAATCCCTTGCGATTCAGTATGAATTTTATATATAATGAATTTGAGAATCAGTTCATCAATTTCTACAAAGAAGCCAGATGGGATTCTGATAGGGACTGCACTGCCTCTGTAGATCGATTGGAGAAGCATTGCCATCTTAACAATATGAAGTGTTCCGATCCTTAAACTGCTTCTTTTACTGTAAAAAGCATTCCTTACTGCCTCTTTGTTTGCCCTTGTTCAGTCTATTTTCACTCTATTGGTCATGTGAAATAAAGGAGTACGTGGGGAAGTAGAGAACTGAAGTACAGTGCTATGGACAAAGAACCATAATTAAGGAAGACATGGTTCCTGTGAATATATCCAGATAGAACAGTTCCCTGCAAGATCAGTCTTTTGTGTTAGGGGGGAAAGCCTAGAGGCATTCCATTCCAGCGCTTCATTTGGGGTCATTTCTTTCTTCCACGAGCGGCAGCCTCTGGGCTCCCTTCCTTTTTATTGCTGTGGCTGCCATGGCAACGGTTCATATGGGCTGGAAGAGAGAACATGAGGCCTCTCTGGAGCCATCATTAGTGCTACTCTGGCCAGCAGGGGGTGCCAAGAAGAGCGGCCACTCCCACCTTCTGTGTGTAACTATTTACACCCACCTCCATGAAAGCCCCGGACCTGGACCTAACTGAGAGGGGTGCCGCATATACTTCTACACAAGGAGTTCGTCAACTCTCTAGAGAGATTTTTAAGAATTTGTGAGGATTTCACTAAGAATTCATGTCAGGATGCAATTTCTGAGTGATTAACTAGATCGGAAAACTGAAAGTTTTAAATTCCAACTACAAAATACAATCTTTCCAGAAACCAGAGATCATACTTATTTTTATTTACTTATTTTTGCTACTCAGATTTAATTTTTACATGTTCTGCCCTTAGAAGATTCACATACGTTAGCTTCTCTTCTCTTTGTGCACAGTGCATTGAACATCTTAGGGAATTAGTAAATGTTTATCAAGTCGAATTCAAATGCCCAGTGTCTAGATGCTGAAGCAAATTCCAGTTCTATCAGAGTGTAGCTGTGGATCAGCCACCAATGCTTTCCGAGTATGAATTTCAAGACGACACAAGGTCGTTATTTTATAATTCTATTTCATGTATGAATCAGAATATTTTACCTCACACGTGTGAGCAGGAGAGCAGCTATTAAATTAAAATGTGATGCCAAATACACTTTAAAAGAACTGTGGAGAACAAGGTAGTGGCCTCCTATCACTCTCCAGGAATAACATCATGTGGGTAGTCATGGATTTATACTTCTGGATTTATATTATATGGAATAATTTACACATGTCTGGCTTGTGAGCTTTAAATCTCTAGGTCTTTGATGCCTATGACTGGCAGTTTTTTTCTTTGCAAATTCTTTGGTATGCAACCAATGCTGCATGATACACATAGTTAACTAAATATTTATCAAATATTCATACAGTTACTCAGCGGATTAATTATTGAACAAGCTTCCACTAAACTATCCTTCTTTCTGTACAGCTAATTCTCTGTTGCTCCATTGACATATGTTCGGGGGGAGGCAGGGAAATAGCCAACTCAGCAAATTTTATTACTTTCAAGGTTATGCATTTAAGTGTGAGAAAGCAAGACACACATGAAAGCCCACATCACTGATTTGGCTCCCTTAAAAGATTGCTTAAAGATATAGATCAACCTCCTCATATTTTGGGTTGTTTTCTGTTTTTGGCTTTTTGAATAAATTTAATTTTTTAAGTAGATCTTTAATAATCTATTAACTGACAAAAAAGATATTCTTTAAATAGCTAAAAATAATTATTTCCATAGTGACTTATTGAACAATATTCTCCCGTGTGTTATTTCATTGATTTTTTCCATGGGAAACCCAATACTGTGTCTCTATTCCCATTTCACAGAGCAGGCAAGAAGAAATGGGGACAGGTTGTATGGAGGGTGACCTTGGCCTCTCATAGAGGAGCTTTGCTATGGCATTGGGACAGGCAGAAGCAGGATGAGCTGGTCTCCAGTAATCAAGTGATTATATCATCACCACCAATCAGTCATCAAAACTTGGTAACTTTAGAGAGGATGGTAGAAATAAGAAGGGGGTGAGAAATGAAACCAACTCTTGTCACTATCCAACTGTGGCATAATCTTAAATATAGGACTTTTGGATCTTTACATAGGATTTGCACTCCTCGGAAGAATATCCTTTACAGAGTGTGATTTCTGCTTTCAGCTCAATCTAGGTAATTTAAATCTCCTTCACAGAAGAAGAACAGATCTCAAGCCACCATTATCATGCATCCCAGCATTTCTATTTTCAAAGCCAATGCAACATTCTCATTTCTGCTCCTTTTAATTGGGTCATCAAGGTTTTTTTTTTTTTTTCCATTAAACATTCTCAACAAAACATAATAGTTTACTTCTAAATGCTACATCTCTTAATTTTTTTCCTAACAGCATTATCATAATCTACTCATTTGGTAGTCTACTTAAAATCTTAAAAATAGGAATTTAAACAATATTCTTGGTATCAGAGTAAATAAATATATTGAAACAAAACAAAACATGCTTCCAAATTATCCTTTTGTGAAGGAATGTTTAAAAGTAAACTCTTTTCCATACACGTGATAATTGATATTTATTATAAATAGGTCAGGGTTTCAAGGTTACTGACCAGCCATTAATTACTAATGTATTGTTTCAAATAAATAACAACACAGGGTATACCATTATCCATAGATGTGTTCATGTTGTGAATCAAGGATAGTATATTTAATTAGTTGTAAGTAATACAAATGCTTGACATAAACTTGAGACTTCAGATGTGGAGATGTTTTGTGAAAAGCTTTGGAATCCACTAGTGTATGCCATTCTTTCACTCAAGACAAATATATGTGGGTGAATCAGCAGGAGTCCATTCTGGCTTCCAGAGTGTGCCCTGGAGCTGTCCACAGGAAGGTGCTGGAAAAAGCAGCTGCAGATGGTCCAGGTACACAATTATTTCAGCCTGAAATGCAGCAGAATAATCAGACTCATGGTAGAGTATTGCTACAGTGTAGATGACCCGGAAACTGCTTCACGACGGTTGCAAGGCCACCTTCAATGTCCTTTGATAATTATAAAGAAAAGATGTTTCCACTACAAAATAGGGAGAAGATTCAAATAAGACAACGAACCATTTATTTCGTTTCAGAGATATAAATGACATCCCTAAGAGGTACCTGGCCGAATTGCTAAATAAGTGGTATTTCATCTCAGAATATTTAAGTTCTTTGTCAAAGAACGTAAGTTCAGACTTCTTGGATTTTCCTAGTATTTCCAACTCCATATTGGAAAAGCAAATGTCATTTTAAAAATCAGCTATTTACCCCCAATAGAATTGCCCTCTTAGTCAATTGCAAGGAAAGGGGACAAAAGGATTTGTAGGCTTAGCAATATACAAGGACTGACTTTCAGATCCATGGTAAAGGTCAGGTGTAATATTCAAAAACAAATTAAAAGGCAGCTACTCTATTGGACTCAGAAGATTCCAGCAAGCGTTGGGCACCCATGGGCATTGGCTCAAAATGTGTTTATTGTGATCACACCCCAGATGATGCTGCAAGCACTATTAAGGACCCTATTCACTACCATCCTTCTTGCATTATGTATGCAGTTATTGTTTTGCATTATGCACTATCTAAAATGATACAAAAACATTTTGCTGAAAAATAAACCACTGGTTTTATGCTTAACACCAGGATTACAAAATGTGATGTCATGAATTATTCATATCATTCGATTTAATGTAATCATTTTCTCCCCAGCGTTAAGCCTCTGTGAATGGTGTCCTATGCAGCCACTGTTTTGAAGAACTTAATACTAGGGGGAGAAACACCTGGCATTAACTGACAGTGAATTAGGCTCATTGTCACATTGGGAAAAAAATTGCAATTTAATCTTTGATCTTCTATACATCCTAATTCCAAGGAGCATTTGTCAGCACTACAAAATGAACTAACCTTAGAAATTTATAGACATATTGACCTCGACATTTAGACATAGACACATAGATAAGTAAACACACACACATTTGAAATTTGAACTATAGAATGCAATTCATCTTTGTTTCTTTCAAAGCAATAATGGGATTATTTTAAATGTGTTTACACCAATAGCAAATAGATTTTGATATACATTTATAATTTATTTAGATCAAATCTTCCAAAGAAGTACTGACCTTAGGACAAAACGTGTTGAGAAAGATAAATACATCAATGCAACTTAGTCTACAGATTAAAGTAATTTATCTTCAAGGCAGTCCAAAAAAAAAAAAAAAAAAAACCAAGAGAAAAGAGTGTTTCTGAATGTTTGAAACTCTATATTGAAAAGATAAACATTGGCTTAAGGTGATAGAAGTAACTTTTAAAAATCAGAATCCCCTTCTGGTGGTTTATCTTTAGCCTTTCATTCATGTTTTAACATGATAAAGTTATACCAAAATATTCTCATTACTCTTCAATTAGACCACGTTTCATTCTGGGATTGAATATGTGATCCTGTTACAGTGAGGAAAGCAGCGATCCAGCAGACTCGAATCCTAATCTCAGCCCCTTTCAACTCCCAGGTCCTCAGTTTCATCTACTCAACCACCCTCGGGATGGTGTAGGGAGACCAAGTGACATGGTATGAGGTAAAACATGTCAAAAACTCTGAAGCAATCAACAAATATGAGAAGGTATTACTTAAAACCAGAAAGACCTATGATCCACACACAGTTGTAACCTAAGGAAGTGTTAGAATAGATAAGCAAAGACACTTATAGGTAAGAAAGGTTAAAATATAAGAATTTGCTTAATGAGAAAAAAGAACAGTATAGCAATTTAAGAATTAAATAGTTCCTACAACTATATGGATTAACTCATCTGTGTAATTAGCAAACGGAAGAAAAATTTGGACTTAGTGTCAGGAAAGATCACAATCACATTCCAGAACAATTTTTATCTCTCACGGTGGCACCTAGCACTGTGTCTTACGCACAGTTGAGACTCAGCCACTGTTGCCCAATTGATAATAAAGACAGTTACCGTGGTCAACTCGACAGTAATTGAACATTCGTTTTTTACAAGGTCTATGTAAAATCTGTCAACTGCTCCTCCGCAATAACAAACTCCTGGAAAATTTGAAACTCTGTCTTTACCAAAGAATAACAAATTGACAGTGCTCACCGCTTTTTAAAACATCAATGGGGTATTTTAAGGGGGCGGTATGGTAGTAAAGGCGGCAAATAGGTGAATGGAAACTATTGCTTAAACTACGACTTCTTCAATTTGCTTCTATACCGTTCTCTCTCTCTCTCTCTCTCTCTCTTTTTTTACTTAATAGCTTAGATAAAGGAACATTTCCCTTTCCCCTAAATAAAAATGATTAGATATTCTATTAATCTTAGAAGCGTACTTCGACTGGTTTCGTTAACATTGTGAACTGGGCTAGAAGAAACCATGTCACATCATAAGAGCTGCCTTCCTTTCATTTCAAGAGCACCTTGACCCTCTCCAACAGTCATCACACACTCCTCTCATGGTTCTCACTGCTTCCCAAGGCACCGCCTGGTCCCGAGAGCCCGTGGGCACAGAGTGGTCCCCAGAGACACACTGCAGGGGAAGACTCTAGGGTCAGCTTTTCATTTGCTCACTCACACACTCACTCACAGTTTCAAAAAAAAAAAAAAAAAAAGATCATGTATTCAAATCCGAAAAATGTTTTGTTTAAAAAAAAAAATCTGGAGAACCGAGAACCAGAGCTGGTGCTTTAAGCCTCTCGGTGAAGCTACAGCCTAATTATTGCCTGCTGCGTGGCGCAGTTAAACACAATCAGTCAGAAAGCCTTAAAGATACAATATCCCTTTTCACAAACTGTCTGCTTGTCAATTCCGAGTCACCCCCCTGCTTTAAATCAACCAACCACAGAGCTGTTATGAACAGCAACTGATTTTCCATGCAGTGCTGCAAAACAAAATCACACCGTATCCTATTTTTAATGGCCACAGTTATTCAACTGCATAACAAGAGTTAGCTGGCACTGCTGAGCTGAACGGTATCAAAAAAATGGGTTCAAGTAGAAATAGCATAGAACCCTTGAAGTGAACAAGTACAGACCCAATTACAAGTGCATTGTGATGCTCAGTACCAATTACATCCAAATAACAGCGGAGCAAATTTCCCCTTAATAGTTATATTGTAGACATCAACTTCTTTTATTTTTGTTCCACCAGGATACAGCTTGATACTTAAAAAGGAAAAAAAAAGGCTAAATTATAAATATTATTTTATTAACGCACAGTCTATTGATGCGCAAAATCTCTTCTATGCTGTCAGCTTAGGGACATGATATCTGAGTCACCGGAGTGAGGACCTCTGCTTCTCTCCATAGAGTTCATGGGTTGTCAGGAATTTCACTTGGGAAAATCAGATTTTCTTTCTTGGGCATCACTCATTAGAAACTACCTTTCCTCAAACAATAGGCTTTTTAATTATTTGAGCCTTAGGGATAGAAATAGGCAGTACGAGGATTTTTTTCTTTTTAATTTTTCTTTTTTAAGAAAACCAAGCCCCTCTCCAAAGTACTGAGTAAAATGAGGCATTCCACGAATTGAGGAAGCTGCCACTTGGGCCCATGGGGTTTGACATATGACTGGTGCCTTAATAACTAGAAGAGAAAAAAAGAGAAAATGGGAAAACAAATGAGGCTGGGGAGGTAGAAAAGAAGGCGCATATAACAAATTGATCCTTCAAACCTGGGGGTCAAGATATGGGAAAAGAAGAGGCGAGGGAGACCAGATTAAACAAAGCAAATCAAAAAATGTAGTTATAGAATCCGTGTTGCGTTTTGTTGACTCTCAGAGAATCAGAGAAACAATGGCTCTTCGGTGACATTCTATCTGGTCACCCTTGCTCTGCTGGAGCATTGCGCCACAGACAGCCAGCTTTCATTTGTTCCTTGGTATTAACTTTACTTTCAATTTCTTCCAGGCCAGTAGAGGCACTTTGGTATAAGGACAGTACCACGTCTTTTCAAGGCTGGTCACCCAAGGCTTGAGGAATGTAGCAAGAGAAATTAATGATGTCTCCAGGGATTTATCAATATGCTTCAGAGGATGGGAGCACAGTGGGAGCAAATAGATCTTTCTTTATCTGCTCCTTTGCTCTGGCCATTTTCTCTTTATCTGGAACCAGGAGATGGAGCATGGGGTCCAATATTTTTAGCCAGCTTTGTATCATTTGCTCTTTCCTCTTTGCCAATTTAGTGTGCTCTTCATACGGAAACATAAAACAAAATATCTTTATTTGAGATGTAAGATAAGATTTAAGTTCTTTAAAAGTTTTCACTTGAAATAAAAGATGAAGAGACACGTCATTAATTTCAAATAAATGTTAGAAAACTATGAACCCATTCAACCCTCTCATTTTAAAGGCGAGGAAACTGAGGCCTCGGATGAAGGTGAATTCTCCAATAGATATGTTGTGAGCAGGTGACAGTGTCAACAGCTGTGACAACTGGCACCGATTCCAAGACTCGTGGTAGCCGTGGGGACGCTATTTATTGTACATAGTGACTCACAAATCTAGGTTATGTGAACTATAAAAAGCCTGACTCAGAAATCCAGAGAGTAAAGAGCTAATACTACTTAAAATATAGGCCATAGATTGCAGTACGAGGATGTTTGTAGATTATTTTTCAAGGCAGAATTATCCAAACGGTGTTGAGTATAGTCATGCATGCATCCACTAATGAATATGTGTCTGAAACTTCGTACCATTAACCCAAATAACCTTTGATGACAATCAGCGTATATACTGCCGGGCATTTTCGACAGGAGGAAGGGAGAATCGGAGGTATGGCTGTGGTGGGGGGAGGTGGGGGTGCAGAGACTCACTAAGAAAAGGAAGATGGACTCTGTGAAGGATGTGAGCCCCGGGGAGGCCAGCGAGGGCAGGGCTAGTAGCCGAGGCCCCAGACCCACTGGCAACCCAGGACCAAGTCTCCGTCGATCTCTGCCGTTTGCCTCTTTGTCCCTCTGGAAAGTCATGGAGAAAGGTTTGAATCTTTCCACTGCCTCGTTTCAGCATGACCCATAAATATTAAATCAAGTCTACCTCCAGGACCTAAGAATGATTTTAGTCCATCCTGCCCTGCCTCAGATTTCCCCAACCTTTGTCAATAGCTGAATTCCTTTAGGGACCGAGAGCTAAAATGACCTAAAATGCAAATGCTTGGATGAGGTAATGGTTAATCAGTGAAATAAAAAAACAGAACCAATCTCTGAGATGGAAAAGACTGATGTGGGTCTTTCCTGTTTTGACTGTAGAGAGTGTCTGAAAACAGAAGAAGGAGGGCACTGGCCACCCCGTGCCGGGGGAAGAGGAAATAAGTTTTTAAAAGGAGGGAGCTGAAGACAGAGAAAACTTCCAGGACATCACAACTCAGCAGGGGCGTGGAATGAGCCTTAGCATCAAGTGCATGTTAATCTGCAGCTAGGAAAATGGAGTTTTATCTTCAAATAATTTAGGGAGATTGGTGGGGGGAGGAGGTTTTTAGATATTATGGGGAGTTCTATTGTTTGCTGCTTCTGTTGTTTCTAACATCACTTGCTTCTTATAAAGAATTTTTCCCCCAGGGAATTCTACCCCTGTAACTATATTGACTTAATTCTGGAGCACCAGTGCAATTAAAAGACAGTTCTAATGAATAGGCAATAGAACGGTTGTATGTAAAGGATTTCAGCAGTTTATGCTTGGTGCACTAAACGAATCTGAACAAAGTCACAAAAGGCATCGCAGCTCCATTAGAATTTATCAGCTGAGATGCTGGGAATATTTTTCACACCGGGTAGTCACAATGCTTCCTGCATTTGGGATCGGACGGAGAAAGAAAAAAAGCTCAGCATATCTTTCTGTACCGGTGGCAGTAAAATGGCTTCTCATTTCAGCTAAGAAGTGCCAGCCACCAGAGCAAAAGCACGTGTGCTGCAGGAATGATGCTCCTGACCTGCCATAGAGAAGCCTGGTGTTTTAATAGGCAGCTGGGCTGTGTGGTCAGCCTGCCTGGCTTCCAGCTTGGCTCTGGCCACCTACGGGACATGGAAATCTGGATGGGTAATTTATTCTCTCTGCTTCGATGTCCTCATATGCAAAACAGGATAAAAACAGCCTTTTCTCTAGGACGGTGTGAAGATTACATAAGTTAATTCACGAAAAGCACTCAGGATATTGTCTTACAGCACAGTGAGAACTCAATGAATTTTGTCTTATGATTATTATCTAGGTCCATCATGACCAATCCGTGACGGTGTTGTAAAGAAGCTGCATGACTAGGCATTTCTCATGTCCCATATGATTATATTTCGTCCCGTGAATCCGATAATGCACAGTCAGGGGTGGGGGAAAAGAAATTCTGACCTCTCATCTCCCAAGGAAATGAAGTTCTGTTGTCTGATGCTGTACCCACCCTGGCAATTCCGCATTCTCTTCTGTTAATGCCAGTTATTTCTGAGCACTTGAAAAAAAAGATGTCCTCTAGCTATTCGCAGTGGCTAAACACAGTAAGTCTTAAATACTGTGTTGTCATTATCACTTATTAACTTTTAAAAACAACATTCCTGATATCCTGACTTCTGCATGCAGTCTGTATGTAAACTAGCAAGAAAAAGTATTACTTAGAAACCAAAATATTTAATTCCCTACCTACTACAGGACAGCTTAGAAAAGTAACAGATCTAGGGAGTCTCGATCTTTGCATGAGTCTAAGAGGGGGAAGGTGTGAAATGAGGAGGTGAGGGGGACCCGACGGTCATTTCGTTAGTCTCGTTGGCTGCCCAGCTTCTGAACCCATTGCTTATGTTTAGAAAATATTCCCCTTATTTAGCATCGTGTGCCATTCTTGCAGCCATGGCATGGACGTGAGTCCTACCGAAACTCAGAGCTTCAATGAGAAGGACTGGGCAGCCTCTTTGCAGCATCCAGATGGCTGTGGCTGTGATTCCAGGGACAGCTCCAGGCTTCAAGTTCCGTGGTTAGGAAGTAAAGCAAGGCACACAGTGCCCAGTGGCAGAGGTTCCCGCCACCAGGAACCACCTCGAAACGTGACTTTGGGCTCCATTCCTGGCTGCAAAAACTCTGAGCCTAGTTCTCTGGTTCTGGTGAAGATTTTGTAAGCTACCTAATATCTTTCTAATAAATTTCTTTTCTTCATACATCAGTCACAGTAAGTTTCTGTTGCTTACAACTAAGAGTTCTGATTGATAAAGTGGCCACGGTGGTTTTTGTTTTGTTTTTTTGTTTTGTTTTTTGGGTTTTTTTTGAGCTAGCTATTCTTATAAATCTTAAAAGGTATGAATTGCAGTGAAATAACATAAGCAGCATTCCCTGGACCCTTCCTGATCAGGCACATCTGGAAATTGCATTCATTTCTGGTTTTGTAAAAGATATTGTCAAACTAGACCTTAATCCCAGAGGGCAAAGCTAGGACAACAGAGCTGGAGAATCTATGAGAGAAGAAGGTACTGAGGCTGCCTCTCCAGACCGCTGCTTCCAGGATGGGGTAACAGAGTACCTGCAAAAATCCAGTACAGTCTTTTAAAGTGTTAACATTTCCTGGAGTGAAGATCTTTGGGATTTCGGCATGGGGCAGCAACTTAGGTTAGATGACATCTAAAACCCCTTCTCTCCATAAGATCTGTTCATAATTAGAAGACCTGAACTGCAAAACACTGTCTAATGTCCACTAGCAATGACTTTTCATCATCAGTACCACTAATATAATGGAGAGAGAATATCTGACATCACAGGTAAAATATGTGTTGTTCACCAATCTTTCTTTCTCGTGTTTTCAAAATTATGGATGGACTACATTCAATGCCTGGTAGGAACTCAATCAATATTGTACTTAATTGAATTGAATTATGTCCACAGCTTCATTCAGGCAAGGACGTGCTTTCCAATTTCTCAGCTAATTTCCTTCACTGGTTCCCTGACTCCGTTCACCTTCTTCCCGACCCTCAGTTCCTTGGTCTTGCTGTAATCGCTCAGTCTTCTTGCTCAACCCCCTGCAGACCAGCTCATCTCCGCTTCATCCTGACCCTGGATCCCAGCATTCTTTGCCAACTTTGTTTTCTTTCCTTCTAATTCACCTAGCCCAACATCCCAGTCGTCTCATACAGGTGCCCGAGTATATTTCTCAGGGTAGAGGCTCAGGAAATATTTGTTGAATAAATGAATAATTGACTATCTCATAATGATTTTGTAATACTTATTGGCCAAAAAAAAAAAAGCTTATTATTTTTCTGATATTTCCTGTATGTTAATGAGCACATATGTTAAACTCTTCTTGTAAAAGAAAAAAAAAAAGTAATAGATTTCAGGGCTTTCAAACATCACTACATTTGTACTTATTTTTATTCTGGGTCAAAGACCATGCTTAGAAATAAGGCTTAAAAGGCTATGTGTGGTAAACATTCTATAAACTTTGAAAATGATAGCTCATTTTCAACGTTACTGCTCATAGCTTATCGTATTCCTAAAATTATGTGATATAATAGTGATAATTAGCATTGCTGTAGGCAAAGCTTACAAATAATTGTCTCTTTCCATAACATCAAATAAATGTAGAGGACTGTGTTCTTTATTTAATGAACCACGGCCACTTTGACCTTAAATGAAAAGGTACTGGTATTAAGTGATTAAGTGTGGGACTCCCAGCTTGCACTTGAACGCTGGAAGTACTAGTGAAGTGATGTATAAGTCTTTCCTTTTAAACATCCCATCACGACATTTGGGAAAAGAATGTTATTTCCATTTTCCTCACAACTGCCCAGTTGTTTGTTAAGTTACAAAGAGTTGGATTCATCAAAGGGATGGCAGCAGATAGCTTTCAAAAATTTTAGCCATTTAAAAAACATTCCTATTAATTTTTATCTTCCTTCAAATATTAATGAATAATTCCAGTGATAATTAGCAATTTTCCCTAATTACAGAAAATTGGCACTTCACAAATAACAAACTCTGATAGTATCTAGTATTGTGCCAGTTTTCCTATTAATTTGGAAATTCAGCAATTATCACCAGAACTATATAGGTTAAAGTGTGTCATATTCTAGATAAACAACTTAAAATAACCCAACAATATGAGGTTCGGTGTCAAGGAAAGTTCAATATCAGCATTTAAAGAAAAAAAAATATTAGTGACCACCTCTTGCTATTGCAGCATTGTGGGAAGGCATTCCGAGTTGTTTTATTTCGACCTAGCCCCTGCGGATGACATCAGGTGCAGAATCGGGACAGTTAGCCTCATTGTCAGTTCAAAGTAAGCGGCAATAAAAATGGAAATTCTCAAGTTGGAAAATAACATATATAAAAGCGTTGCTATCAGGTCTCAAGTGGACATTGATCTTAATTTTTTTTCTAAATCCAACGAAATTTAGGAAGTAGCTTTGTTGGGAGAGAAATAACCAACACATTCACGTACTTATCAATTCCTAACACACAAATATTTTTACTGAATGCAAATCAATCTATATATGAACTGTGTTCTTGAGGTTCACCTCGATATTAAGAAGTCAGAAGTTGGAGAAATGCCTTCTATCTCAGTTCACTTTGGCATAGCTTGTTTAATGCTGAAAAATCCCAAGCCCATAATTAACTTTGGTTAACACCAGGAATCAAAAAAATTAACTCTTATTTTTTTCGTCTTAATGTGTGTCAAGATTACTCTCAACACAATGTCAAGTAGCTTTATCTGGAACAGATTCTCACAAGTTCAACAGCTGAAAGCAAATGCATGACTAGCCCTCCCAGTTTTCAGAAGTCTTTCCTGATCTCAGTAATTCTGAGACCAAAATTCAGGCTGCATTTGCATGTCACCAAAATAACTGGTTTTCTGAAACATATAAAATTCAGTCAACTGAATCAATCCACAGGAAGCCAAGTCAGTTTGACACATTTTTTCATTAAATTGATTCGTGGTATGTGTGTTACTCAACCCTCACTCAAAAAGGGAAAATGAGATCGGGTGACAAGAGTGATCAGGTTTCTGCTACCATGATAAATAAAGCTACAGTTTCCAATAATGCCGTTTAGAAATTAAGAACAGGTTAAAAATCAACCTATGACTATACTGAGAAATATCGCAATTGATTTTCCACCTTCATGGAAGAAAGACAAGAGAGCAAATGGACTCAAATGACAATTAAAGAGAGACTTAAGTCAAACCAAAACAAAATTTTCAAATCTTGGGGGTTAGGAAACAATGAAATGTGTTAGAGAGAGGGAAATAGTAGAAAATGTTCTTTTCTATGATATTGCAGTAAAAAAAAAATTATATGATTCAAACATTAATAAAACATTCTAAATTGGCTCTCAATGTCTTCAATTATGTGTATTTGTGAAAATATTATTATAGCTATTATTTTTGAGCTGTATTTTTTTTTTTTTTAGTTATCACAGCTAATAACACTTTCTTTTTTTCAGGAATAAGGTAACCAATAGATTCTGGGGCAGAAATGACCCCTTGCAAATATTTTCTAACATCAGAAAGATACCTCTTGCTAATTTATCCTTGTGGTGGCAGCAAATGATCTTAATTTCCTTTTAGTTTGCTTGAAAAAAAAAATTAAAAAGCACCCAAGCGAGGCTCAGTCAAGGAAGAAAAACATTATATGTTCAACTACAGTACTGCAGTTCCAAACGAAACAGCAAATTTTGGAGCCAATACCATTAGGTCAGACAAATGAGAGCAGAAGATCCAAAATGATAGTCTCGTTTATTTCTATATTTGGCTATTGCAGAAGGTTTGGAGGTGAGATATTCAATTATTTGTTATATTTTATGACTGCAGTATAGCATTCTAGAGCCTCACATGAAGAAAGCTCATGAAAACTAAATATGCACACAATGTAATATAGATGATATATTCTAGAATGTACACTTGAAACATTTTATTAATGAATGTCACCCCAATAAATTTACTAAAAAGTAAAATAAAATAAATAAAATAAAATATAAAATAAAATAAAATAAAATATGAAGACTAAGGTGGAAATGTTGAAAACGTTACCTGACTTTTTTTAGACTACTGGCCAAAGAAGAGCTTACACAATATCTAGACTTTATTGCAACCTTATGATTCAAAGAAAAAAGACAAAAAGACAAAAAATGCATATGCCCTTAAATATGAAAATACTAGCTAACAGGTGAACAAGACATTAGAATACTTGGCTGAATTTTTCTCATTTCTTTAGGATTTCTGGAGTCATGCAGATGTTGAAGTAATCCCTTTGAATCAAGTTTATTCTACTCTCTGATAAGTGATGAGTTAGCATATGCTTAAGAAGTTTACTTAAAAGAAATCTGATGAAAGATTTGATGTCTTGACCATCTCCTATCTCTTACAGACTAGACACATTTGGCAATGGAGAGTAGAGCAGGGTCTTCACAGAGCACAAATCAAGCATCTGTACTATTTTTCACACCTACCTAAAATCTGAGCCCTTTGAAAAAAATAAGGGTTTAAACTAATTTTGTAAAAAAGCTGATCTCAGTAGTCCATAATTTAAAATCTATTGTGCTGTAGGGAAGTAATAATAACTCTGAGATATAAAAAGAAAGAAAGAAAGAAAAAGAAAGAAAGAAAGAAAGAAAGAAAGAAAGAAAGAAAGAAAGAAAGAAAGAAAGAAAGAAAGAAAGACATACTCCCAAGAAGCATTAGCATTATACTTGTCTTATTTCAGTGTCATAGTTTATAAAATGGGATATCTCTGCTTACAGAGAGCTATTTCGATAAAGTTGTTGATACTCAGATTGCGAACCTCACTAGTCACTACCTTATGGAATTTTTATATTTATGTATTTCTCTACAAAGAAGCTTTATTTGTGGATGAAGTGAGTACTGCCTATTTGTAAAGTCCCCAAAGGGTCTTCTTGTGCCAAAGTCTATTATGCTACCACTACAATTCCATGTCTTTGAGTCCTGAAAACTTTGTATTCAGAAGTTCCTTATTATACTTGTATGCACAGCTCTTCGAGCTTGTGTTTCTAAAATTGCAGTAGATATACCACCTGGCACATGCAGAATTCTGTCAAGGGAATGAGAATATATAATAAATATGACATCTCCTCCTGGAAAATAAATTGTACTTGAAAATTTTGAGGCAGAAAGTTAAGTAATTTAAATCAAAATTTAAACATGTTTTACATTTTAAAATGTGTATGTGTGTGTGTGTGTGTGTATATATATATATATATATACACATATATACATGTGTGTGTGTGTGTGTGTGTGTGTGTGTGTGTGTGTGTGTGTGTATAGTGGAATAGAATGCTAAATGTGAATTGCTACCCTAACACAGAAACTTCAAATAATTTCAAGGATGTAGAGTTTGTGTTAGTGTATCAGTGAGGATTTTGATTTGTTTCAAATAGCAGAAAGTGCCCAGGTGGCTTAAACACAAAAGGAATGTATTTGCATGTACCTGTACAAATGAAAAGTCCACAGACGGGATTCATCTTGGGTATAGCTTGTCCAGAGGCTCAAAAGATGCCTTCAATACATTGTTTTTCTTCATCCGCCTCACAATCTTCTCTCTTCCATATTGACTTCTTTATTATAACCAAAAGATGAGTGCCAAAGCCTTAGGTTTTATACCTTCTCTGTTTTAAATCTCAGGGAAAAAAGTAAGAATCTCTTTTGTAGAAGTCCTGGGGCGGTGGGAGGAGTCTTCACTAGCTTTAATTGTGTCACTGAACAAACCATGATGGCCAGCTGTAGAATGCTCTGATTGGCCGAACCTTACATACAGCCTGTAACTTCAAGAGAAATCTATACATTGAGAGTAGAAGCATCCCCACCCCACTTAGGTAAATTGTGGCATGTTAATTCCAGATTAAAATTGATAGTGCCAGGTGGCATGCTTCACACACTCACTGAGTACACGCACACAGGTTTAGTTTCATGTATCGGCTTACATTGGTGGGAAAATATCCAAGAAACACTCCATTAGAATTGTTCTCAGGATTAAAAGCAGATAGAACCTAGCAATGCTCGCTGGCAATAAGGATAGAAGTATCTAGAAGAGAGGCTTCCAGGATGGGCTGCTGAGTTGGGCAGGCGCACGGACAGTAGGCATCCCAGAGGCTCTTCTCTGTATTTCCCCTGGTTCCTGACTTCACTGAGTACTTGCCTCACCTAATGAGTTGCTGATTGGAAGTAAACTTAGCTGACTTAGCGTGGGCAGAGCTGGAGAAGTGTTTGCAAGACGAGAGGCTCTTTTGAACCTATCTTCAAGGTTGGCCCAGACAGTCACAAACAGTATAATGAACCATAAGAACGACACTGCAGAGACCCATAAAATGCAAGATGATCAGTGCTGAGCTCAGAAAGCGTCTGGTCCTCTGGGCAAACCACACAGCTGGGAAATTCCTCGTCAATGAACTTTGTTTCTCTTACAACTCCAAGACCAGCAGGTTCGTTCCGCATGCTATAGCACTGCACCATTTTCTCCCACTCTCCTTTTGCCCAAAGAGCAGAAATCCTGCTCTGCCTCGAGAAATTGTACTGAGAATATATTTATGTAATTAATTTGCTAATATCTACTTGTTAAATATAGGTCAGGGGGTGGATATTGCTAGTTGTCTATCCATTCTCCATTCTCCTCCTTCAAGGAGAGAATAGAGATTGTGTTTAGGGTGGCAGTGTGCCCAGAAAAATAAACTCTCAATATTTTAAACTCAACCATATACAAGAGTGGCCTCGGGGTGCACTTCTAGCCAACGGGATATAAGCAGAAGGTGTCTGTGGGTTTCTGGAAATATTTTGATAGTGCCACCCCTTTATTTTTCCCATTTCTGTAACTGCCTGACACACAGATATGAAGGTTGAGTTGAAGCGGCTATTCTGTGACCACACAGTAACAAGCATGAGGGTAAAACCGCACACCTCCCCTGGACGATACAGGGGAGGAAAGATTCTGGAACAATAACAGAATGCATTGTACCACCCTGGGTCCAGGATTCATTGTTACATGAAAATATTAACATATATTGTGTTAAGCTACTACATTTACGTTCCTTCTTAACCAACAAAGATCTAGATTTCTTATAACAGTAGCAGAAAGTTAGTCCAAATAATTCATCCTGCTGGAAGTTGAGCCTGTAAAAATTCTACCTATTTTCCAAGGCCATGTTAACAGTGTCATCTTAGACAAGTCCTTAACCTTTCTAAAACTAATTTTCTCCATCTCTAAAGGGGGATTAAAGTATCACCTACTTCATAAGGTTGCTATGAGGATTAATTGAGATAATCTAAACATTTCTTGGCAAAAAAACAAGCACTAAAAAAGTGAATCAATCATTTTGTGAATTGTATAATCTCGACTGGAAAGGAACATATCAAAAGATACACTGTAAACTCCCAATAGACATTAATTAATGAATAAGTTAGTATTTGTCTAGTTGTTGAGAGTAAGAAAACTGATGAATTTTCTCCTCTTGTTCTGCATTTTCTAAATTTTTTGAGTAAATATATTATTTTATAATGAAAAATCACTTTTATAAAAAAAAAGAAACACTTGAGAGAGAGCTGGTGCTATATATAGAATTTAAGAAAACGCATAATTAAAATCCAAATCCTATAATGCACATCTTCCTAGGTGCCTCCTTACACCTATATATCGCTTACTTATTTGCAAGTACTATTACAAGTACTTCACATATATTAACTTATTTAACTCATACAACATCCCTATGATATGGCTTAGCCCTTATACTCTACCACTATATGAGCACTCACAGAGGCCTATGGCCCAAGATGTTTCATAATAAGTAGTTAACTTTGTTCTAACGAATTCTCTATAACAAGTGTTGATCTGTTCCTTTCTCCTATAACAACTCTACAAGAGCGCCTATGTATTTTTTGACGTTGCAAGCCAGAAATAAAGCTACGGAATCCATCGAGTTGCTGATGTGATCTTTACAGTTCTTTCGTTCTGCCCTCAATGAGCATCCTTCGACTTTCTTCCTCACTGTTTTCATTTCGCTTACTTTCTTTCACAGCTTGGCAGAAGAGGTGGCAGCTTACGTGATATAATTTCCAAGAAGTATAGTTCCCTCTCCCTTTCTCTCTCTCTCTCATCTTCTTCTATCGTCTCCTTCCAGAGTGTAGCATAGTGGTTAGATACATGTCCTGAAGCATGATTTAAATGCATGAGTCAGTATTCACCTTCCCTATGTACGAGCTGTGACAAATTTCTTTAATTCTTGTCTTAGATTCTTCATATGTAAAGTGTAAATTATAATAGTACCTACCCTAAGAAGTCATTGAAGGAATTAAATAAGAACTGTGCATAGCACCAAATAAACACTGTATTACTCTTATTATCTTTCTTGACATAATGCCTAAAATTTCACAACTTGTCCAAGCTTAAACTACTTTAAAATCGATTAAGAAATGTTTTATTTTAAGCTGTTAGTAGCCCTTGCCCAGCAGCTTTGAGACTATAATAGACATTAGAGAAAAGTCAACTACTGGGGCTCAGTAGAGGACCAGAACCACTGCCTCCCCTCAAAGTCTGATCACTGGAAATATTTACTGCTTTCTCTGCCTGCCACCTACTTTCCCTATGCAGTTGAAGACATTCCTCTTTCATTTGCTAGTTTATTGTAGAGACATTGAACATCACTTTTTTCTTTCCAATCTCCTGTGACCTGAGAGTGGTATTTCTAGTAATATTGAAAATGAATTTTTATTATACACCTGTTTTTCCTATCATATGAATGACCATGAATCTAATTATTAGGATAAGCATTCATTTTATTTTTATCTAAAAAAATTTTTTTAAATATTAGTTTCAGGTGTATAGCATAATGGTGAGACATTTATATAATTTAAGAAGTAATCTCCCTGAGAAATCTAGTACCCACCTGGCACCATACATAGTTATTACAATATTATTGACTGTATTCCCTATGTTACACTCTACACCCCCATGACTGTTTTGTAACTACCAATTTGTACTTAATTCCTTCACCATTTTCACCCATTTTCACCCAGCCCTTGTCCCTCACCATCTGGCACCCATCAGTTTGTTCTCTGTATCTATGAGTCTGTTTTTGTTTTGTTTGTTTATTTTGTTTTTTAGATTCCACATGTAAGTAAAATCGTATTGTATTTGTCCTTCTCTGTATGACTTATTTCCTTTTCCTCCACATCCTCGCCTACCCTTGTTTTTGTTGATTTGTTGATGGTAGCCGTTCTTACAACGTGAGGTGGTATCTCATTGTGGTTTTAATTTACATCTCTCTGATGATTAATGAAGTTGAGCATCTTTTCATATGTTTCTTGGCCATCTGTATGTCTTCTTTGGAAAAATGTATATTCAGGTATAAACTCAAAATGGATTAAAGACTTAAATGTAAGACCTGAAACCATAAAACTCCTAGAAGAAAACATAGACAGTAAACTCTGACATTGTTCTTGGTAATATTTTTTCTGATATATCTCCTCAAGCAAGAAAACAAAAACAAGCGATCATTTTAAAAGTTAGTTGAACTCTTAACTGTTATTTTTATAAATTTCTTGTAGTTCAATTTTCTTATCCAAACCATTTCAGTTTTTATTAAAAAAAAAAAATCAAAGTCCACAATAGTTTAGATTATGATGATATAAGAACATTGGTTCATCTCTCCTTTCACCCCCTAATCCTTAATAACCAATATTATGTTATATTATATATTTAAAGTATAAATTTGTAACAGATCTGGAGTTCTATTTAAAAGACTGAGAATTTTAGAATGAGGGGAAAAATGCAATAATGCTTATGTGGATATAAACATATATGCATGTATATACATAAACACACACAAATTTTAACAATAAACTATTTGAAAAAGGCAAATCTAAATCATAGCACTAAAGGTTTGAAAATAAATATGTATTCTATAAATACAGAAAGCAAGTGTTAAGAATAGTATTATCTGACTTATGAAATTCAAGGTGGCAAGCATTAAACAGGACAGCAATACATATTTCATATTGCCAAATTGTATCATCTGTTATAAAGAAATAACAGTTTTGAATTTTTATGAACCTCACAGCACAACTTTGAAATATATAATAGAAAAAAAAATGTATGGAAAAGTAATGAAAAAAATCTACACAGTTAAACATTTGTTACACTTTTTCAAAAATCAACAATTCAAGTAAATGCAAAGAACTTGAATTACATAATTAATAATGTGATCCATTTTTATATAGTAAAATATAGAAAATATGTAATTACGTTGTGTTGGAAATTAAAAATTTTAGTGCATGAAAATAAAATGAAACAGCGAAAACCTGTAATGTTAAATTTAAATTAGAACTAGTATTATATAATGAACTTTAAAAAAAAAAAGTACGTAGTTTTTAGTTCTGTCCACCTAAAGGGACTAAAACCGATGACAACCCAGTAGCAATGAGTGCTCCCATATGCAGATTGTGCTCCATAAATACCCAGGTTCTTTGGAGACATGGCTGATTACAAGTCTGAAGCATAAAATACAGATTGTCTGAAACATCTTGTTTCAGAACCCAAAAGCACAATCACAGACTAATGAAGTAACATTCAAATAACATAAGAATCAAAATAAAGGAAGAAAGGATGTATGAACACCAAAAAGAATAAAATCTACAATTAATTAAAATATATTGAATAGAAAAACTTGAGTAGAAAAAAGAAAAGAAAAAATAAAACAGAAATTTATAATTATACTTAACAAAGAGAAAGCTAAAAAAAAATCCTCAAATCTTGAACATCACAGGAAATAATTATTACGACAAAAGACATCTAATAAGTGTAGAAGAGAAAATAAAATTTTAAAAATAAGTGGACTTCCAATTTCCAGTTCCATATGTAAGGAGTTTGCAAGTCACCACACTACCCTAACAACAAGTAAAAAATTGAACAGACTGAAAAATCAACAGTTTTCATGGATCCATAAGAGAGGTGAGGACACAGGACAAACCACTAGCCCAGATATTAGAGAGACAAACAGACAAACACTGGTAGTCACTGATTACTGGAACAGAGTCAAGAGCAGAGACTCTAACAGGCTCCAGTGCCAGGGTAGGAAAATCTGAACTGTAATTAGCAAATTGCTAGAAGTTTAGCATGGACAAGTATGAGAGTTAAAAACTTCTAATCATAGACCCCAATACTTTTGTGAGCTTTACCCCCAGGAGCTCCACCCTGTTCTCATAGTAAATATCAGAGAAAAATCCCTTCATGCTTCCAGCATGGGGAGGGGAAAAGGAACCAATTGGAAATAAATCACAGCTCTCGGTTCTTCTTGACAAAGGCCCCCTGAGGAGAAACTGCTTCACCAGAGACTAACTTGCCAAGGTCCTACCAGAGCCTAAATGACCCGAGACAGAAAATTAATCAACTCCAGTCACATCCAGGCTTTCATGCAGAAGAAGAGAAATACCCAACTCTAGCCCAATGCTAGTCATCCCATTCCACCTAAGGGAAGAGAAAAAACTGAGAAACACATGTGAAGTTCACAGTCTGAAGGCATAAGCTCACTTAGAGGCTGAGACCTAATCACCGCACTGTAGAATCGGCCCCCTCCCCCAACACATCACCACCGCATCACTAAAGGCCTATTTACAGCGATTCCTTTTAAACAGTACGTTGTGTCTGGCTATCAAAAAAAAAAAAAAAAAAAAAATTACAAGGCATACTAAAAGGCAAAAAAAAACAAAATTGCAGAGAGCCTACACTGTCATATACACAAATATGTTTAACAAAACTATTTTAAAATTGCAACCAGCAATATAAATATATAAAGGATAAAATAGTCTGATGTATTTGGATATATCCAAGGAATGCAAAGTTTGTTTTACATCCGAAAGTCAATCAACATAACTCACTACATTAATATACTGAAACAAAACAAACCATATAATCATCTCAATATATCCTTAAAAAGCATTAGACAAAATGCAGCAGCCATTTGTGGTAAAAACCAGGAATAAAAGAGAAATTCCTTCAACTGACAAAGGGCATTTATGAAAATCCTACTGCCAACAACAAATTTAATGGTGAAAAACTGAAAGCTTTTCCTCTAAAACTGAGAGCAAAGCAAGAATGTTTACTCTCACTATTTGTATAAACTATGGTAATGGAGGTGCTAGGCAGTGTGATAAAGCAAAATAAGTAATTAAATAAATATCAGAGAGATTAAATGGAAAGAAGCATAACTGTCTTTATTTGCGTATGATGTGGCCATCTATGCAGGAAATCCTAAGGAATCTACAAAAAAGCTGGTAGAATAAATAAGTGAGTTTAGAAGGTGGATAAAGGTTGATATACAAAAGTAATTTCTATTTCTATGTGCTAGCACAAACAACTAAAAATTAAAATTAAAATATCATTTATTATAGTACTCAAAGACATGAAAAACTTAGGGGTGAATTGAACAAAAAAATGTGCAAGACTCGTACTGAAAATTACAAATTATTGCTGAGAAAAATTAAAGACCTAAATAAATGGGAGAGGTTCATATCCATGGATTGGAAAATTCAATGCTGTTAAAACTCCCAAACTTATAAAGCTATTCAATAGAAATGCCAGCAGAGTTTTGGAATAGAAATCGATAAAGCAATTCTAAAATTTATGGAATAGCAAAGGACTTAGACTATTAAGGAGAATTCTGAGGAAGAACAAAGTTGGATGACTTACATTATCTGATTTAAAAATTTACAATAAAGCTAGTGTAATTAAGATAGGGAGATATTGCCCAAAAATATAGACATAAGAATCAATTAAACAGAATGAAGAGTCTAGATAGAACTGGACCCACACATAACCAATTGATTGTTTACAATGTGCCAAGGTAATTCAATGGGAATAATCCAATGGGGATAAAACAATCATTTAAATAAATGATGTTAGAACAAGTTTATTTACACATGGGAAAAAATTAACCTTGACTATTACTTAACATCAAATCCAGAAATTAACTCAAATAGATTATAAACCAAATAGGAAAGATATAGAGGAAATCTTTGTAAGTTTGGGGCACAAAGCAGAAACCATTAAAAATTGATAAATTTTACTAAAATTAAAAATGTTTACTCTTCACAGTAAATCTTAAATAAAAAAAGGCAAGCCACAGACTAGAGGAAAATATTTGAAAAACATATATCTGAAAAAGAACTTACAACTAGAATACATAAAAATATATGAGAACACATAATTAATATTTAAGGTGACAAATCAAGTGTTAAAAATGAGCAAAATAGTAGAACAGATACTTCATTAAAGAGGCATATTGAATAGAAATAAAGACATGACAAACACATGTAACATTATTAGTAATTAGAGAATTGCAGACTAAAGCTATAACAAGATTCTACTGCACACTCACTGCAATAGCTAAAATTTAAAAGACTGACAATACCAACTGTTGGAAAGGATGAGGGATGTATTAGTCAGAGTTCTCTGGAGAAACAGAAACAATAAGAGGAGATATATTATGAGGGATTCGCTCTTGAGATTTTGGAGGATAAACCCCACAATCCACCATCTTTAAGCTGGAGGCCCAGGAAAGTTGGTAGTGATTCTAGTCCATATCTAATGGCCTAAGAATCAGGAGAGCCAATGGTGTTAAGTCGATATTCCTAGCTAAGGAAATAAAACGAGGTCATATTTAAATAGAGACAGGAGAGATATAGAAATCTATTCAGTAAACACTGAGAAGATTCTGAGAGCTACTATATGATGAGGCTGTTGATAATTATATTTTCACAGACTCATTGCCACATTGCCACTGAAAGGAAATGCTTATAGGAACATAGCATTTCATTTTCATTTTTTAAGCAAATTCCAAATTCCAAAAAGTTCTACAGAAAAGATCAACATGGATTCTCATTCATTTGTTAGATTTGATTGCTCCTGAGAAAGTAGTTAAAGGTTTTGCTTTTTGATATAAATACTTGTCTACCTCCATAGACATAATTAAGAAAGGTTTGCATAGTTAAATAACTTTTATAGCTTAATAAAAGATACTTTTATTTAAGGGCCTTATGGCAGGAACACAATAAAATACAGAGCTAAAGATAACATTTCAAATAACCAAGAGCAACAAAAAGAAAATAGAAAACTAAGATCAAATAAATACAAAAAGGATAATACACACATACACACATACACATACATACTTTCAGAAGAAATCTTTTTTTAAGGAGAATTTTAACACTGCGTGGCACACATTTAACAAAATAAAATTTCACTATGAGAATAAGCAAGGAAATCTTAAAATATGGCCTCCTGCAAAGTTCACTTTGCTAAAACCAGACTCCATGCAATTCATGTGCAGATAGTCTTGGGCTAGAGTCTCAAGGGAAGAGAGTAATGAAGCCACTGGGGTTGGGGGGGTGGGGGGCGGGACAAGGAGACTGAGTGACAAACCTAACACTCATGGCCCAAAGCACTCAGCAATCCCTCTCCCTGTGCCCACCGGCCCAGAATCATCACCTAAAACCCTCTCATGCTCTCCCTGCCTGCTGCCCTTGACATTTAGGGACCTTTCTTGGCAGTGCCCCCAGAATCTACCACCTCTAGACTGTCAGGCCAACATCACTATCCATCCCACTGCCTGGGCAGTCTCTCCTCCCGAGGACCTGCTGCTTCAGATCGTTTTCTTCCTGTCCCATGCACATCTAAAATACCAATGAATTTTTGCTCTATGCTCTTTTATGGGCCATTTTAACCCATTTCTTACAACTCAGCTCACATTTCTGGAATCCCAGAGTGGGACAACCCAGAAGGGCAAGAAGGTCAGATATAAAGCCCATGATACTTCACTTGAGCAAGAGTGAGACTTTACACTCCTTTAGGAGATAGGAAGGGCTTGTCAGCTACTTTATTCGCCCAAGCCTCCTTGAGAAGACCCCAAGGAAACACCAAGATTCAGCACACTGGAGTTCTGCGTAAAAGCTAAGGGGCAGGGCGGGGGGCGGGGAGAGGGGATGGGGCGCGTAAAACAAATGCCAAACATAACAGAAAGGAAAAATCCAAAGGCAGAGACGGTCACAGCTATCCCTGTACCTCCTAGAACATTCTCTTTCTCGACCCTAACTTCCTGCAGAATAAAATCTTCGTAGATGTGAAGAAATTTCAAAATAGCCTCAAGGGAACCCTGAGATGTTTAGGTTCTTGAGACATTCGAACTCCAAAGGCTTGTAGAAGGATTTCCCACTCCTGAGGTCCTTGGGTCTCCTGAGACTACTAGGTTGGGGGAGGGGAATTGGGGGAGCGGGGAGGCTTGCCTATGTCATGAGTTCCAAGGAACATAGCGAAACCCAGAAAAGGAGAGCCAGGGCTAACTGCTTAAGATTTAATCCATAGGAGATGTTTAAGTTCCTTTTTAGGCTGCATCTGCTTATCGGGAGGCAGAATTTCAAAGCAAAAGTCATACCTAGAAATTAAGAAATGCTGTATCTCTTAAGGACTAATTCTATGAAAGGGACATTTTTCAGGGGCGGTAAGGCACTTTAATAGTTTCCACGAAAAATTTTAAGTGGAAATTTCAGGAGGATATTATCCCCACCACAAATAATGAAAATGCATCCTTTCAAGGCCCAGGGGAGACCTAGAATAACAAATTTGCAATTCATCAAGTCCCCTCAAAATGTCATGAAGTGCGGGTATAAGTAATTTCATAGTATAAACAAAGTCTCCTCAATAAAAAAATGTAATACAGAACAATAATTAGTGGCCAGTTATCTGGTAACTCTGAACTCTCAAACATACCAGCTTCCCAAATTTATTGCTCTTTCTGGAAAATATAACACTCAGAGTTAGAATTCTTATGATAGAGAATAGTGATGATGACCTGAAAGTATCCTAAATTTTAAATGAGATAATTCAGTTCTTGGTATACAGAAAATGCTAAATATATGATTTTTGTTTTTCTATTAACATCTATTGCCCAATCATCTTTACTTCTCCTTTTCACCTATGCTGCCTCAAAGGCCCCGGAATTCCCGATCCCATCACAAACCAGTATCAGAAAGACCCATCGCTACATCATCATAGTGGCTTCTGCACTGCCCTTGACGTTATAGACGTGGAATACGGATCAGCTGTAGTTACATTTGGATGAAAATGGAGATTCAGAGCACAGATTTAATAGCGAGTCAAGGAATGTCTACCAGAGCAGCTTGTTAATTACATGTACCAAACACTATAATAACATAGCATCTATCCATCCAGGAAATGTTCCTTTACTTGCTGTTTGAAAGCAATGATTTTCATAGTTGACTTGTGTACAATTATTCCTTCAGTGACTGAATGTCTACTTAAAGTAGTTCAAGAGCTCAGAAAATTCCCTTTGATGTGACGATAAGGCAGGCATAGTACTTAGGATATTATAAAATTGCCTTTAGAATTCAGATTAGCAAACATTTAACAAGTGCCCTATAAAGCATCAAGCATTACTGGGTGCTAAGAAAATAAAGACAAATAAGACAGGGTAGAGTATGCCTTCAAGGAGTTCAGAGAGATAGACAAACAAGCAGCTGACTTCGGTACTATGTGAAATCTAATGTTATGATAGATAATAGAGAGCTTCTGAGAAGTTTTTCAGAGGAATAGCATGGTTACAGTTGTACTTTAGAGAGATAACTCTGGTAATTCATCTTAACAGATTTGGTGCTACAGTTCAAAGGTTATTGCAGTGGCTGAAACAAAGGATAATAAGGCCAAATCTCGGAACTTTAGGTTTGGAAGCGAAAAGAAAGAGTGAAAACATATAAGAAGTAAAAATCATGATACCAGGTCATTTGTTATATATGGACAGTGAGTATAGAATGAGTCCCCATTTCTTCATTGAGGGAGTAGTGATAGCAACAAAACATGACAGGAATAGAAGATAATTCTCTTAACCAATAAGAGACAAGGGATACTGCAGCATATTGGTGATGAGCATGAGCTTTTGAGCCAGAGTCATTGGGTTCAAATTCTATCTCCATTGTTCAGAACCTAGGTTACCCTGGGCGAGTACCTCTATCTTTCTTTGGAAATTTCCTCATCCATAGAAAGGAGTTGATAATGGTAGTACCTATCTCATGGGACTATTATGAAGAATATGTAAGTAAATATATTTAATATTCTTGGGATAATTTCTGGGACACGGCATGCCATTAACAACTATATATGTATATAAATATATGTATATATATATAAATACATGTATATATTTATACATATATATGTATATACATATGCGTGTGTATATATGTGTATATAGATATGTGTATATAGATATGTGTATATATATATATGTGTGTGTGTGTGTGTATGATTGTTTATATATATAAACAATCAAGGTGAGAAGATGAATGGTAAAAGACCCAAACTGCAGGAAACACCAAAGTTCAAGGACATGGAGAGTACGTGGAGCATGAGGTAGATCAAGAAGGAGGGAAGGAGGATAAGCAGTGTGGCATCAGAATAGCCAAGGGAGTGGAGCTTCAGGGAGGAGCGGCAAGTGTCACATGCGGTTGAGAAATTCAGCAAAATAAAGATAACAAAGGACTTTAAAGGGAGCAGGTAAGTATACAATGAAATATAACTTCTCATATTTTTCTTCAGTTGGAGCTCTATCGTGTTTTGAAAGCAAAAATTATGACTATTTCTCTCTCAGACGTTGTCGGTTCTATTTCACCAAACCAATAAAAGACATAAGGCAAACGGGATTTGAGACAACTAACTATTTAGGAAAAATAAAATACAACCAAACTGGATCTGTATATCACTCCTTATATCAGAATAAATCCTAGGTATGTCAAAGAAAGATATGTAAAAGATGAAGTCAAAATATATGAAAATAAATTCATAAACATTTTGTAACCTAGGGGTAAAAAAGTACTAATTTTAAACACAAAAAAATATGCAGACGCAATAAAGAAAATGTTTTACAACTTCTTTATACAAAAAAAAAAATACCATAAAGAAACTTTAAAAAAAAAAACCCCACTAATATAAATATCTGTTAAGACTTATTTGAGCAATCATATGGCCAAGATCTCTAATATATGAAAAAATGTAACAAATTTATAAGAAAATTCCAATATCCCAGTAAAAAAAAGAGCAAAGGACATGAATGAGTAACTCACAAGAAATAGAAACAAATAAATAATAAATCTTTGAAAATATTCTTAATGTAAGCATAAATTAAATCCACAAAGCAATTTTATTTATCACTATTCAGATTAACAGATATATTTTTTAATGCCAAAGTTATTAGGAAAAAAAGTCACTGATGTTTACTAATATTCAGAGTATAGACATTAAAACATTTTTGGGTCATTTAGCTTATAACTATTAAATTTTAAGTGCAAATATCGATCAATTCATCCTACAAAATACCTGGCCAATAGTCTTTAAAACTGTTAAAACGACAGGAAATAATCAAGAAATAGTCACAGATCAGTCACAGAAGAAACAGGAAAATGGTGACTAAATGCAATTGATATCTTAAATTAGATTCCAGAAAAACAACAAAACACATTAGTAAAAAAATCCTACTAAAACCTGGAGTTTAGTGAATAGTAGTAAGGTACCCATATTGGTTTCTCACTTTCGACAATTAAACATGGTTTATCACATTACCCTGGTAATATCAGATGCTAAGTTTAGAGGAAACTTGGTGAGGGGTATATTATCTTTGCAACTTTTCTGTAAATCTAAAATAATTTCAAAATTAAAATTTTGTTAAAAATTTTATTTAGTCAGCAATTTCATTTCTGAGAAATATGTCCTATAGAAATAGAGCAACAAGTATGAAAAAATAGGTATATAAGGATATTCATTACACATTAATTTTAACTGGAAAAAAACTCAAATGTTGTAGAAAAGGAGATTAAATAATTAGGTAAGGCTACAACTATAAAATAGATTATTACGTATCCTCCAGAAAAGATATGTTTTAGACATAACTATTGGCAAAATGTTGTCTATGTTATATTGTTAAAAGAAAAAAATAAATTGTTATATACAGATAATAGATAAAGAGGTAGAAATAGTTATTTATGGCTAAAACATACATCTATGTATATAATATACATAGAAGAAATCTAGAAGAAAATACATATAATTGGTTTCTGAGAAACGGGAAAGTGAATTTTCACTTTCCAAGGCTTTTTTATTTTCTCCCTTGAACACTATTACTTGAATTGTACAATAGATATGTTTCTTTTCAAATATTGTAATAGTAAGAATAATGGACAATTAAGAATCAGAAAATTTAGGAAAGCTGCAGCTTTGCCATTGGCTATATGATCTCCTGCATGTGGCTTAATTTAATTGGCCCCCATGTTTTGGCAAATAACAGGAGGAAGTGGGATTTGATCTCCTCTAAACATCGTTCTCAAACTGAAAATTTTATCAGTCTATTGTCTTCAAGATTGGGTAATCCTTACATTCTAATATCTATAGAAATTTGTGTATTTGGTCTCACAATATCTCTGTTAAGAAGCAATAAATATTATCTTTTAGCTGGTGGAGGAGGAGGTGTGCAATAAAAATGAGACATATTAACTCATTCACTCAAAGAGGTTTATGAAAGCAACTTGGGATCCTTGTGCCCAATTCGTAATGAACACAGCTGGTTTGTTGGAAATACATTCAGTTACTGGGAACATTCATCTTGCAGAAAACGGTCTTGACCAAATTATTGGACATCGGCCTAAAAGACTATGTATACTCTTAGAGGTGAATGGACATTTCAGTGGCACCATGATTCAAACTCTCTTTAAACTCTTTTATCCACTTTAATGAGTTGTTCCAAGTCAACCTTGGGCAGACTCATTACTAAGGAGAATTCAAACACAGTCTTTCTATTCCTAACAATTATATATTTTTCTAAAATCTATTCAGTTATTGTAGGCAGTGAAAGTTTATCAATTACCTCTCCAAGCTGTCCATTATCTATTTTGAGAGTATAATTTGTTTCCCGCGTAGAGTATATGTTAACAGCATGATGCATGTTACATTTGTAATTAATTTTGAACTGACAAAGAAGGTAGGAAAAATTCTCCCATAAATAAAAGTAATGAATGCAAGTATTTAAACAAAAGCTCCTAGTAATTTCTAGCAACTTAAAAAAAAAAAGAAAGAAAGAAAGAAAAAGAAAACCTCAATCTGCTCTCTCTTAAACTAAAAACACCAAGGTATCTTTTGTTCCTTCTTCATGACACTCTAGAGATTTTGAAATTCTGGTACTAAAAAGGATAATACATGACAGGTAGGCATACTACATTGAATCTGTGAATGAAATTGTTTACTTTTCGATAAAATTAATAATACTAGTTTTATTACACATGACAAATGAGCTAGTTCTCACAAAGTTTTATCAGAAAATCATTTTCGTAGCCATAACTCCAAACCATGATGAAACTAAATATTTTGCTACTCGTAGCACTTTTAAAATGATAAAGAGCTTGAAATTGAATTACACTAAATGCCTTTATATTTATTCAGCATTAAACCTTATTTTCCTTACTGTCATACTGCCAGCGTGATATCATCAGCGTTGAAGAGGGATGCTAATGCTATTTATATTACACTGCACTGTCCTCTAATTGACCTTGTTTGTGCAATGGAATGGCTGCTTTTCTCAAGCTGCCAGCCCTTTATTGCAGCATTTTGACCATGCACTAGTGGCTCTTTGTGCTGCTGCTGAGTTCAAGAATCAATACTGCATTCCCCACAGCCAATAAAGGCAGCTGACAGCATGAATTAACTGAGTGTGGCCAGTTGCATGGAGGGCCATTGTCTTTAAGGGAAATCTGGACGTGATTACCAACCTCCATCTCTGAGTGAAGGTTTTAATGCAAAGTGCGAGGTTGCTGTAATTTAATTTTGGCCTACTGCTCTGACACACTCCCCTTTGCCATTGCTTCATGGAATTCAAGCTATTAATGGCTGCAAACCAAAACACACACGGAGACAAAGGCAAATACTCACAGTCATACAATAGCAGAGGTTTCACCTGACTTGGCCATTCTTTTCCGAAACTATTCCTATAATAGATTCTATTTCTTCAAGCCACTCTTCCTGCCATAGTAATAAGTCAAGCCAAAGTTAAAAATTAAAGCTGTTATGACCTCTGTATCTAAATGAAGTTTTTATATATGGTAGGGTTGAAAAAATTGTATAAATAACGAACGGCTTTCTATTCATTAGACTGTCAAAATTCGGGAGGAAAAATTTATCTATTCTTCCTCATCCCCCACCCATATCAAGATGATTTTCATTCACTCTGTTTCACTGAACATATTTTTCCTTGAAACAAAGTCAAATGAACTCTTTTCAGTTTTTATCTTCCCAACAGTATTTTGTTTTGAACTCTTCCTCCTTCATAAAACAGTCTCATCTCTTGAATTCTGGTTCTCTTGAGCTAGTGTCCTCAGGATTGGTGTTCCTTTTTCTTCTACGCCATCTTCTCTTCTCACTATAATGTGGCCTTTCCCTGTACGACCTCATCCTTCTTCATACCTGTCATTACTTTTCATTTCCATGTTTTGACTCCTAAATCTTTATCTCAACCCCAAGCCGCTTAACAAAGTTGGTCATTCCATCAGGAATTTGAACCCCACATATCTCAAACTGAATGCATCATCTCCTGTTGGGTTTTCCAGCTCAATAAATGACCATCTGTTACATATGTAAAAACAGGGATGTTAATGGAAACCTTTTTTCCCTTCACCTTCCACACGCAATCAGATATCAAGTCCTCCTAATCTACTCCTTAGTCTTTTAATTTTGCCATCCCCTAATCTCCATCATTTCCACAGCTTCTGCAGGAGTCAGGCTCTCCTCCAAGTCCTTCCTATAACCACTCTCCTTGACTCCAGGCTTGTGCCTGCCCACAGTTGAAAATCTCTACTCTACAACCAATTTCATCTTTCTGTTCACATCCCTGTTTTAAACATTTCAAAGTCTTCACACTGAGACTTTATTCACTTCTTTGGCTTCAAGTTTTACAGTGTTTTGTTCCTTGCCCTTCCCCAATGTTGGTTCCATAGCCACTGATTCAAAATTTAAATATAAGGACACGGTCCATGACAGAGACTTAGTTTGCAACCAAAACAAAGGAAAACACCTATTAGACATTGGACTGCAATCATTATGCTTCATGGCTGCAGTTATTGTCTAAGCTTCTGCAAGTATGTTAGACAAAGAAAATCCACAGAATAGCAAAGTGGGATTTATGTAAGCCTTTCAAAGAGGAAATGACATGTCATTTCTTGCTTTATCAAAAGACCTATATTTCTGAGAGAATTTTGGGATTGAAAACATCGGTTCTGTTTATAACAGGCAATGCTCTTCGTTGAAATTAATTCAAGCAGAGTTATTCAAGGGACAGTGTATTATACACAAACCATTTAACTTGAGCTTTAAAATGATTTTTTGTGTCTGAGATTATCAAGAAGATATCAGTTTGGATCAACACTTTCCATAAAACTAGAATAAAACCTGTGGTTTTTTAAGGCTTTTATTTTAAGTGCAAACATGTGAGACCCTTGAAAGCACAGTATCTGATCTATTCCTACTCAAAAATATTGTTACTATCATTAACTTTTTTCGGGAGAGTTTTATTTTACCTCCATTGTCTCCAAACATCCTACTGATTAATAAACAAACTAAAGTGTATAATTCTGCCATTCCCACTTCCAGAAAGGCTGAAGTGAAGATGGTAATGCTACAGGTACCGCAGCTGCCTCATTCTCCCCAGAATATGTAGCCATAAGCTAAGGTATGTTCAACTGAAATCAGCTGGTGATTCTCCCTTATCCCAGGGTGTCTGAAGAAAAGATATTTGTTGCTTCCCTACCTTTATTCCCACCAGATCTTCCATCTTTCATATGATCCACTTCCCTGGCCAGGAAATGACAAGGGTTTACGGCTTGGCACCTCAGAACCATTTGGGTATTCTGCAGAGAGCACAAGAGGCAGATAAAAGGAAAGCATGCACAATTCTCCATTCTTCTCCCTACCTTTCAAGGTTATAGCATGAGAGGAGACTCAGGTTACATTCAAAGAGACTAGGTTGCTGGTCTTTGTAATATATGGTGAGAATTGAGCAGAAGTGGAAGGAGCATTTTCTGATACACAGATGCATTCAATCTGTCATCAGGAAAGAGGAAACTTTGTTCAAGGAGCCTCAGGAAGAATCGCCAAGTACATATCTCTAGCTCACTCTCTTTTATTCTGTTAGGAGCCTCCTGGCATTGAAGCATGGCTACCAGCTTTCTTGAAAACAAAGTGGACATGAAGAAGGAGAGAATGTCTCACCCTCTCTGAACTTGGGAAAGTACATGTGTGTAGGTGCTTCCAAGACTTCAAAGTGACTAATTAAACCTATTACGTATCTTTACTCTTGATTTATTTTACCCAAAATGATTCTTTGGAGTAGCAAGGCGGTTTTTACCAAGTGCCCTTAATCAAAGGCAACATTCTCCATATTAGATCTGCCTGAAAATACATTTCATAGGATTTAGTTTACTTCACACCTTCCTGAAATAATCCTATGTTTCTAATGACAATTGTGCTTGTCTGGCCTCTTGACCTAACAGGAGAGTGATAGCAGCCCCGTTCCCTGACACCACGCAGGTCTAGATGGGGGATGGGAGTTGGAGAGCCATTCATCAAAGTCCTCGCCATGCACATGCTCACAAGAATCACAGTACGTCAAAGCATGAAAATATATAGGCTTTTCCTCTCTCTTTGGTAATGTGCAAAACCATGTTTATTTGTTAATCTATGCTTTACCTCCCGACCCACCCCCACCCAAAAGTTATGTCTCCATTAATAAGAAAATTTGGCTGCGTTTTGTTTTTCATGCCAAGCCTCAGAGTGAATTATCTGGCCAAAGAAAAAGGCCAGGGGCAGTGAGGGGCGGGGCGGGGGGCCTTCTGGCCACTCTCGATGACATACAAGAAGGCTGTATGGCATCAGCTGGGAAAACCGCAGTCAACATTGGAATAATCAAAAGTGACCTACATGCAATAATAGCCTGTGCGACAGTGAAGAGGGGGCACCAGGAAGCAGGTGGTCTATATGACAGAGGATCAATACTCCCGGAGAGGGGATAAAATAGATTCCAAATGGAAAATAAACTCCTGGCGAATAGGTACAGGGGGACCAGAGAAGGCGGAGGCAGTAAGATCAACCTGCAGGAAACGGCACAACAAAGAGAAAGTGGGGGTGTGTGCGGGGCCCACAGTCGATGGGATAATGGAAAACCACTGCACCAGAAGCGGGGAGAAGACCATCAATGCAAATTTGCTTCGACAGCGAAGAAGGGGACAACATAAGCCTGCAGAACCCTGAGCTACCCCCATCAGCCAGAATCTTCTCTATTCTAATTTAACACGCTTACAAAAAATGTCATCATTTGTAAGAAGTGTTGACAGCCACAAAAACTTGGTTTTGTTTAGTGAGGCCTAGTTTTCAGTAAGAAAACAAGGGCAACCCATATTTTATTTCTTTTGAAAATATATTTCAATGAAAAGGGAGACGGAGAGAGGTAAACCTAATTTACATGATTTAGTTCAAAAGAGACGTTGCTTTGATGCCATCGTGTATATCTGCAGTGCTTCCTCACTCTCTCGGGAGCTGGTACGTATCAACATTTCATTCCTCTTTTTCATTACTGCTACCACATATATTAAAACAGGCACACACACGTACACTCACAGTTTTAGCTGATAAAACCATAACAGCAACCTTCAATATGAGAACTTTCTCCAGGATTCAGTGCCACACAGAAATAAAACTAACTACTCTGACAAACGCTAACAAGATTTCACTACATTAAAAAAAAAAAAATCACAACATCGGAATTTCACGACGCTGTGTTTCTATCGGGGGTCAGGGAGCCACACGCTCCTGCAGTCAGGCCTAAAGAATATTTCAAATTTCATTTCGACGGTGTAACATCTCTCTAGCAACGGCATCATCTTGGCTTCTTCCTTTTATTTTTATAACGAACAATCGCAACGTGTTGTTGCTCCCAAGGCGGGGGATGCGGCGCATCTCATTTCCCACCGCTCGCTCATGCTCAGGGAGGGTTTTCTCTCAACTCCTGAACGCCTGTGCGGAAATCAGAAGTCAAGGGCTGTGATCTTCCTAAAGAAACAGCTTTAAAAACCTCTAGCTATTCCTGCAATGCAGCAGATGTGCGGGCTGCTGCCAAGCTCCGGCTAGCTCTCAAAATTGCTGACGCAAAGGCTGAGACTCTGTGAGGAACCGAAGTGATGTTAGCACAGAGCTGCCAGGGCCCAGGAGACGCCCTCCTCGGCGCGCCCTTCAAGCATCGTTCCTGCTCCTCCACGTTGCTGACAAAGGTGTTGCTTTCCCCTTCTCTCTGCTTACTCTGCCCGGACGGCAAGCTCCGTGAGGGCAGGTGTGTCTGGTCCTGTGCCGAGAAGCACAGAGCCTGGCACACGGCAGGATCTCTACAGTTACTTGCTGGATGGATAAATGGAAATAATAACCTTGAAGACGTCTCCTAAAAGCCGAACCACTTTCCGAACCTGGCGGGGAGCTCTACAGCCCTACAGGAAGTTATGTAATTGAGAATCGCGACTCCCTTTGGGCCTAGAAGAGCAGAAAAGCCAAGTGTGCCCCTGAGACCCACGACATATGCTCCTTTCCCTTTCTAGGAGCCGCGTGGGGCGCTTGGCCTGTGTTTCTGAGAACGGTCTCAGTTATGTGCTGCCTTGTTTTCTGACTGGAATTCTTTTGTCCCAAAGATGAATTTCAGCAGTAGTCTGAGCCGCTTACAGGTCTCTAACTCTGCCAGGGAATGTGGTGTCACTTACTAACTCAATATCAGGGAGCTTTTTCCTCTTGACCTTATTATCTGAATTTTGGGTGCGTAATAAAAAGCACAGATGATACCTGTGTTATTACAGCTCCCACTCAGCTCCAGCCAAGTTTCATGCAGAGCCAGCCTCCATGGCTGATATAAGAGGTCTGGAGAGACTGTGGCTTCTGCTACTGCTTGCTCTCTGATTGCCCAGCCCTGCCGGCCAAGCCACCCTGCGGAAAGGTGACAATGCGTAATTCATGGCTGTCTGCGTTTGAGCGAGCAGGGCTTTCGCTGTCGTCTGCACATCTGCTGTATCCTAAGAAGAGCCCACGTTTTATCAAGTCTTTCCCTCAGGAAGATCACAAACCGCTTTATGCACAATCATCTCTTCATCTGGCCCCATCACTTGGGAAGTAAAGGCAGCAGGGAGCCTCAGATAAAGAGGCAGTAATAACTCTAACTAAAATTTGGCTGGTGTGTTGAGGGTTACTCTGTCCTCCCACAGAACATGCCATATGTTCTTCTGTAAGCACAAGTGACTGGATCCTTGAATTTATTCTTTATCTGAAAGATAGTTAAAATGAGTTGTCAAACACTTTCAGTTCAGTACCGTATTCAAGATTCTTTTTTTTTTTCCAAATGGATTTTGGGGTAATTAGGACATTCTTAAATACATAAAAAAGAACTTTAGTCTATTTACCTATTTAATAAATTTCAAATTTAACTGTCAGAGCCAATCAAGATAGCTATATAATCCAGAAATGCCTTCTGTATTATTAAACAATGTGTTCAATCTCCAGCACATGTAAATATTTTAGTCTGGGGCAGGTGGACAATAATAGCATCCCTTCCCACAATGCACAAACGTACATGCATATATATATATATATATATATATATACGTATATATATATATATATATATACACACACACACACACACACACACACACATGCACACATACATACACATACATATACATATATATGCACACATATGTGCATATGTGCACGCATATGCATACACTCACACACTTTTATCCTTATGAGAATTGCTATAAACCCTTTTTATGCCACAAGCTATAGGATATATAAAAGTGAGACTTAAAGTCTTCTGTGGTTTAATAATGAGTTAAATAAAAAGAATTAGAGTTTCCCTATTGCTCAAACCCTAGTCTCTATTTGTTCATCCTATATAGGTTTTAAATGACCCCCACCTCCCAAAGACTTAATTATGTAATTTCATTCTCTGTGAATCGCCTGTGAGGACCTCTCCAGGGGACTCGAAGACTTTGTGAGATGTGTCAGATATGTTTTATAAGGAAAACTCTTCTTTACTTTGAGGCTATCAAAGATAGAAGGGGTGCTTTTCTGCATCATTTTATGTATGAACCTAGGGATAATTCAATTAGCCAAATAAGGGAGTTTGTCTGACTTGATTTCTATGTGTGCTTATGTTCACTTGAACCCATCCACCTGCTGCCATACAGAAATGAGTAACTTGGGAAATGTTTTTCTGTTCATTAATTCATCAAACTCCAACCTGATTCCTGAAAAAATAAATATTCTAAGGAAACATTTTGGAAAATGTCTACATATCTCTCCTTTGCGAATAGATAACAACAGAAGACTTATGAACAAGGGACTTACACAATGAAATTGTGACTTTATAAGGAGTTATTCACAATTGAGTAACAACATTCATCCCTGGTGAAATCTATTCTTTAGAAAAGTGGATGATTTCATTGATCCTCTGAACTCAAATTATATGAAGATATTCAGGCACTTTGTCTAGCCTCCTGGAACAGCTTTTGGATTCTGTGAAATTTGTTTGACTTTATTCCTAAAACATCACTTCTTTTTTTCTCAGATCTTTAAAGAGAAAAAAGAAACAAACAAAATAAAATTTTCTAAAGAGGGAACATAACAAATCATTCCCTAAACAGTAATAGTTGTGGAAAGCAGTCTTTCACATTGATTAACTTTTATTCTCTGAGTGAAAAACAAAAACAAGTTGAAGATATTTTCCCTTGAAAGCTGCAGAATAATTTGTATTCTCAGAATTATCAAAATGATTTTGTGTTCTCAGAATTATCAAACAATTCATAGGAGAAACTAGAACTACTAACCTATTAATAATGACATCTTCAAAAGTGAAGTAGAGAAAACAGAATTTTTCTAAAATTGTCAGTGTTAAAGAAGTAGAAGACTCTAAATGATCTGTCAATCTTAGAGCAAAGTTTTTGAAATAATAATTTAGCAACCCTGCTCTCTAGAGTTTTGCCTTTTTATGCTAAATGTATCTATTTTCATTTCATCTCCCTTTTTCATAAGGTTTAAGATAAATTATCTGATATAACTACTGAATTAGACAAATGACATTTGTTTGATTAATATCTCTCATAAGCCAGGACTCCACGACCTCTGCATGTCTCTGTTACGTGTCATTTAGGCTACATTTAAATTTGGGCTGGGATCAAGGAGAGACTGGATAAAGGCTTCACGGTGGCGATGTGCCTTTCTTATGTGCAGATAATTAGCATGAAATAATTTTTCATATACCTAGCATGCCACAATAAAATGAGAGGAGAAGGAATAGTGTCAACTCAAAGCATATTTTATTTAAAAAATAAAGTAAACTTGAAATAAGTTCCCCCAAGACTTGTAAATAGCTCTTACTCACCTATTTGGCCTCATTTTACTTGCATTTATTTACCATATATTTATTACTATGTGACCCATATTAAACCAATTTAGATTGTTGTTGGGGAAGACCGAGTTGATAATTTAGATTGCTACAAATATTAATTCCCTAATGTAATACAGTTGACCCTTGAACAATGCAGGTTTGAATTTCGCAGGTGCACTCGTACGTGCATTTTTCTTTTTCAATAAATATACAGCCAGCCCCTGGTATCCCTGGCTTTTGCATCTGCAGATTCAACCAATCACAGATCAAAAACAGTGTTTTTGATTTGCTATTGAGAATCTGCAGATTCAGAGGACTGGCTGTATGAGTTGCTCTACATCATTTTCTATGAGGGACTTGAGCACCCATGGAGTTTTGTATCCTGTAAATGCCCTAGAACCAATATCCCATAGGTACTGAGGGGATGACATTGCTCATGGGTCAACTGTATTTTAATCACTAGCTAATTTAAATGGTTAAAGTTAAGAATGTTGTTATAATCGCTCCTTTACCCGTTAGGAATGTATTTAGCTACAAGTAATGAAGTACTAAACTACGATATCTTAACAAAATAGGTGTTGTTTCCTTCTCCTCCCACACACACATAAAAAGTAAAAAGTAAAAAAGGCAGCCTGTTTCTGGTGTGTGTTCAACAGATTCTTAACGTAAGGCCAGACATTTCTGTCTTTTCTTTTATAGTCACAAAATGGTTGCGTAGCTCCAGGTACCACATCTGCATTCGAAATAGGAAAAGAGGTGAAAAGTGGTGTCCACCATGTCTCTTCTTTCTTACTGGCAAGAAAAATCCTTTCCAGAAACCATCTTAATAGACTTCTTCTTAGATTGCTTTGGCAGAACTGAGTCTGCTGGCCACCTCTTACACCATGGAGACTGAGAAAGCAAGGAAAATTAGTCTCGTGATTGGCTTTGACTAATTACAAACCGTATCAGATCCGAAGTGGCAAAATACATTGCGTTCTGAACAAACACACTGCCATTCTGTGTGTTTGGAGGAGAGAAAAAAGAATGGATGTCAAGCAGGCATTAACATTGTCTATCCTACACGCATAAATATAGATCAATGGTTTTCTTATTTACTTGCCAAAATATGCAACCTGGTACGTGAGCTTCCATCTTCAAATCCAAAGTGCTTGTCACAGTGACGACCGTCAAGCACATCATCTTGGTACGAAAAGAAACACACTTCCTACTGATTTTCACGAGGTTCTTTATCTCTATCGTCAGAACTGATGTTACATGAGAGCACACCTTAACTGAAGAACGAATGAAATCTTTTTACTTTTCCTATCGTCATTCAAAAAGGGCCTCTTGCAGGCCTATCTATGTCTTCAGGTTCTAGCTTCTTTGCATTTTCTCTGTAAGACAATAGGAGCAGGTTGTTTGGTTTGCTGTATGGTGCCCAGTGGTTATTAATCGGGTTGACAGAGCTTAATGAAAAGTTCGCAGACTTTGGCATAAGACAGACCTGGGCTTGCATCCAAGTTTCTTCTCTGACTTGCTGCCTGATCTTCGGTAAGTTTTTTACCCTCTTTCTACCTCACTTTCCTTATCTGTGCATGAGCATAACCATAAACAGCTGTAAGGATGGAATAAATTATGTAGACAAATGTTTAAGGCATATCTCACTCTCTCTCTCTCGAAAGTGTTACCTATAATGGCTTCCAACCCAGTACAAAGGAGAACCATTTTCTCACTTAGGATTTTAGGATTGATTTGAAATCTCATGCTTAGGTGTGTAGAGAAAACCTTTCATTTCCTACATTACAAAAGCTCTTTTATTTTACTGAGATAAAGAATTGATTCGAATCTTTCCAAGTTCATATCCACTGTCCTAGAAAGTAGAAAACAGACTTGACAGCTCATGGAATTTGGAGTTTGGAGGCCTATGAAAACAGATATCCACACTGTCGGAGATGAGGGAGGGGAACTGAGTCACTGTGAAGAAGGAGGTGAGCGAGTTCTTGAGTCATCTCTCAAGGCTTGCTAAGATCTCTTCTCTGACATCATTAAAATAGTTGATCTTTCCCTTTTTAACCTCTGTTTCTGAGTTTATTTTATATCCAATCTAATTAATCAGTTTTATAATTATTTCATAGACATCTGCTTTCTCAACTGTAAACATGGAATAATAATAATTTTTTTTCAGCGACATTATGTTGGGGTGAAATGAAATAATGTAGATGAAAGAGCCTCACAGACTATCAGACTAATTTGGGGGCCTTCAAATATATATAGTGTGTGTGTGTGTGTGTGTGTGTGCGCGCGCGCGCGCGTGTGTGCGCATATGCACATGCGTGTATTTTATGACTACCTACTCATCAGAACTTTACAAAGTAATTTTCATCATCATTTGAATAATTTGGGGATTTTAATAAATTCCCAACTTTCTCCATCTTATTCATTATAATTTTTCGGAAATCTTCTCTAGGGATATAAGGTACTAACAGATGCTCTGCCTACACTGAATAAACATTTCTAAACCATTACATTTATATTAAAAAAATTTTTTTTATCTATCTGTAAAATTTGTCTGTAGCAAAGACTGCTACAGTTAAATCTATGGGGAATAGACTTGGTGTGGCTTTTGTCTAGAAATATTCCCTAAAAATAGCAAAAGCCACTTCCCTAAAAGAAAATTTTGGTGAAGAGACTTGCAGGGCAGAACTGATTCTCATATTAAAAAACCAGCACCCTACACGCACCAATAATTTCTTCCCATTCATTTTATGACGTGTAGACACAGCCTTAAAGGCAAGTTAAAACTGGCAAGTTAAAACTGTATTTGAGAGATTGTTTTTGAAAATTGGAAACACATTAGGTATGAATCTCATTTATGTAGAACTAGAAAGAACAGCTATGACACTTACGTAGCATTGGAACAAAATCCTTATCATAAATAAAATTAAAAAGTCAGACATAGAATTTTAGAGCTAAATTGATTATGCTGATTTGGGTACCTTTCTTTCCTTATTTTGAAAACTAATAAAGTTTTAATTACTGTATGAACCAATTAAGAGTCTTTGGCATAATATCGGTAAAAATAATAAATGATTCAAACCCATACATAAAATGAAAACATGCTAAAATAGTAATGATAGACTATATATGCAGATGAGCACACGGGGGCCTTGCCTGCAGAAGAAAGAAAAAAACCTCCTCCTTTCAGCATTGCCGTTTTTTCCAGTGGCAAGGGAAAAGGCAGCGTTAGCAAACAAAAATTGCTTTTCACTTTGCCAACGAGATAAATAGAATGAAATTTCAATGAAAATGACTGGAAGATGTACATGATTGATGCTAAATTTACAAAAATTTCAAAGATATGGGTACAGTTTGTCATAAAAATGATGTCAAAATCTTTTTGTTTTGTCAGAAAAATTATGCAAAGAAAAAATTGCCAATTTTCCTCCTCCAGCTCTTGTCCTTGCCTGTTCTAGAATCTGTTTGCTTTCTGAAGAAAAGAGACAGGAATGTTTTTACTTTTATATCTTTTATTTTGCTAATCACTAAGAATACGTGGCAGACATGTTTCTGTGCGAGCGTTTATGAAGATAATGGGCCTACGTCTGTCCCTCACAGCGTCAGGGAAGGACCAGGGGAGGAGCCGCTCAGGAAAGCCCTTTGTAAACTTCGAAATGACCCCCAAATTTTCATTTTCCTTATTAGCTAACTGCAAAGTTAGATACATTTAAATACTGTTTGTGGGAAGGAAAATAAGATTCTAAACTCTGACTCAAAGGGAAATTAGATAACCTTAAAAGTAGGTATGGAAGATAAGAAAAAACAAAATGTCCTATTACTGAGATTTATAGATCAGGGCTACGCTCAGTCCTTATCTTTTATAACAACAGCAAGTAACATTTTTTTTTTTCCACAGATCAGAAGAGCACAGACTCTGGTCTGTCTGAATGCCCAGCTCTTCAAATGCAGAACGTCTATAGTTGGAGATGTAAACACACATCCAATGAAGAAATGAATGTTCACTAATGAACCAAGTACAGCGCTGAGTTTTTTTTTTTCTTTCAATAGCTTATTTAATCCTGTATTAAGCATATGAAATAGGCTTGATCCTCAGTTTTGAAAAGAAAACTAAAACTTAAAAAGGTACTTCCTATGTGCCAGGTACTATTATAAGCATTATACATATTTATGTCATTTAACCTTCACTACAATCCTATTGGGTGAGCTCTATTATCTCCATTTAAAGATAAGAAAACTGACATAGAAAGAAGTAAAATTACTTGCCCAACAAAACGGCTCCCCGAGGCAGGATTCTAGTCCAGGCATTCTGACCCCAGAGACCTCGCTCCTGATATTCATATTAGTTTCTGCCTCTTTGCTGAAGGAACACAGTAAGAGTGTGGTACAGACAAGATTTTGTATCCAACTCCACTTGACACAAAGCATGATCTCTTTCGATCCTTCTCCAGAAAAATATTTCAAAAAGTGGCCAGAATAGAGAGTTGAAGCATAAAGGAGTTATAGGTTTTGGAAAGTCTTGGTAGGAAAAACTGAGGTCGACAAACCCCGCTTTGGGGTCAGTTCTGCCAAAGGTGGAAAAAGGCCAAAGATGAAGACTGCATTGACATGAAGGAAGCTTACCAGACCTGGGAGATGGTCTGAATTTCATCACTCATGAGTAGATGACTTTGAATTCTTTAGTGCAATTGATCCAGGACTCAGTTCCTTAAATGAGAGAATCAAGCAAAAGAGTAAAACAAATGCTCAGCAATTCGAGTTTTATACCAACATAAGCTAGATGTATGATGTTAAAAAATACCATTGTTAGCGAGTGGTGGTATGGTTTAATTGATTTATAGGAACTCTTAGCAGCAATTGGAAAGTAAATAGACCATGTTTGATTTGGTGGGAAAGAGCATGTGATGTTCAATCCTGTTTCATTTGAAGACTCTTCTGAAAATCAACTATAATCTTCGATTAGACCATAGTGTCAGCTTCTTGTATTTTTTAAATAAATACAGACTGCTCTAAATGTCATTAAAAATTCAATAATTTTGTTTTCAAATCAGACACAAGGTCCTTTTTAAAGAACTAAAGAATCATAACAATGAAAGGGACTTCAGAAACACATTTAATCTAAACCTGTGCCTTTAAGCCCTGTTTCTTCTCAATGTCTTTGAACTGGTTCAACTATGAATCCCTCCAATCAACTAGAGTCTGAATACTCACTGTAACAATAACATTTATTGAACAGTACTATGTGTCATGGGCAGTGCTAGGCTCAATTTGGATTATCTTGTTTAATCCACATAATAACCCTTAGAAAAGGTGCTCTTATTATTATCATTTCACAGATAAAGAGACAGGAACATAAAGAAGTTAAAGGACTATCCAAGAGCACAGAGGTCATAAACAGTCAGACCATGACTGGAACTCAGTGTGTGTAATTCCAGAGCTCACAAGGCAAATTAATATAATTTGTCATCTTCATGATAGACATAAATGATAGATGATGATGATGATGATGATGATGATGATAAAGAGATAGATAGATAGATAGATAGATAGATAGAAAGAAAGATAGATAGATAGATAGATAGATAGATAGATAGTAGATAGATAGATAGATAGATAGATAGATAGATGATAGATAGATAGATAAAATGAATAGGTAGGTAAGTAGATAGGGAGATAGGTAAATGGCTAGATGGGAGAAGGATAGATGGATATGAATTTGTAGAAATAGATACAGATATATATCTTTTTTTTTCTGAATCCTTAGAGAATAACCAGCATATGTTAGGGTCCATCATCCCTATATACTTTGGTGTCTAATTATTAAGAATAGGATATTTTCTAACATAAACTATAGTTATAAAGCTCAGTGAAACACTGATATAATACTTTTTTCTAATCCACTGTCTTTACTAGTTTTGTCAGTTGGACCAACATCCTTCATAGCACTGTTTTGTCCCTCCAGTGCAAGATCCAGTCCACAGTCAGGTAATTCATTTTATTATTATATCTTTAGCTCACTTTAATCTAAAATATTTCTAAAAGCCTTCATCTTTTATGAATTTGATAAAATTTGAAGAAAATAGTCTTTTTTCCATTGGATTAGTCTTCATTTGGGGTTTGTCTATTTCCACATGATTAAATTTAGCTTATGAATTTCAGGCTGGAATATATAATACATAAATGATGTTGTGTCCTCCATATGACATCTAGAGACACACAATGCCCATCTGCCCCTCATTGGTGATGTGAATTTGAATCACTCGGTCAAGTTTTGTCTGGTTTCACCATTACAGAGTTATTATTATACAGTTACTATTATATAGAAACTAAATTATGTATAACAACATGACTATATATATATATATGTGTGTGTGTCATATTCAATGTATAGCTATAATATAGTCACTATTACACTGGTATTGTTTTTTCCCTCACAGCTATAAACAATCTGTGGAAAGACACTTTAACACCATGAAAAAATCTTGCTCTTTATCAAAATTTCCCTCTGGATCAATGATTCTTGACTGATCTCATCTTTAGCATGATAGTTACAAAAAGCTGGTTTTCTAACTTCAGCACTTACTCCATGTTTACCAGTAGGCACTTGGATTTTACAGTAAGCAAGAGCCCTCCTCTTTCCTCCATTTGTTTATTTGTCTCTATTTTTGACAAGGATTTATAATTTTTTTATTTTTCAATAGTTTATTATTATACTTAATTATGTCAGTGCTCAGATTGTCTTAAATGTGGCTTGTAGGGGCCCCTGGAGTTTTTCCTGTGTCCTTGTACTATGACTTGTCATTTTTTTAGCACTTTCTTACTTTGTGGAATAATAAAATATTCTCAAATCACTTTGTACTTACTCTGCCTCTGCCATGAAATCAGAAATTTCTTCAAGGAATCCTAATTCCTTTTAATAGGGAATAGTATTAGAGATCAAGATGCTAGTATGATAAACTTTCTTTTGAACTTTTTAGCATTTCTTAATGTAAATTTTCTTTAAAAAATTAGAGCTTTCGGGAGTCTTATTAGAACATAAACACTTCCTTACGTGTGTGAGATTTTAGTAGGGTCTTGAAGGAGTCATAGGAAGATAAAGGAAGGGGAAGTATGGAGATGGGAGTAATGAAGAGTTTCTGGATCCCATTCCTAAAATTTTCAGGTAATAAATCCTTAATCCTGAACATCAAGAAATTGTGGGGTTTTTTTAGAACTCTTATGCTAAACTCATTACAAAGAAATTTTATCTCATCTGCTTTTGTTCTATAATATGTTATTATTCCCCAAAATTTGATCAGTGAAAACCAGTTCTACATGGTTGCTGAAAAATACTCTGTGGTCAAATAAGTTTAGGCAACAATGCTTAACAAACCCCCTGCATAAGTTAACAGCACACACTGGTCAATTAAAAGTTTCTTCAGTCCTGTGTTAGACAGACTACTGGTTAACTTTAACCCAATATTGCCACATTTGCTTGAAACTACCTCCCCCTCCAGAAATACCTGTTATCATGGTTCAGAGCATTATTTGAAATGCAAATTTGCATATTTGAAGTGGATATTAAGTTGCCTTTAAGGCCTGTCCTCTTCTGTACCTTTCTCCTCCATCACCCTCTGAGCATCTTATTATAGCTCTTAGTAAATTACTTTTCAACCAGTTATTTGCTTATCAAACAGTTCCATTTGAAAGAAAGTTCCTAGAGGACAGAAATTTGTCTTTCTCAAAATTCCCTATTTCTGTTACAGTACCTGGTATTAACCAGACTTTCAAAAAAAAAAAAAAATGTGGAATTAAAGCATTGAATTAGCGAAGAGATATTGAATTCACTTGAAATTTTATCTTAGCTCAGAAGTTGTTCTTCCCTCATCTCTATCCCTATTCAGCAAATTGTTTTTAAATTAATTTTATCCTGGAACCATAATAATTACTCTCCTTCACTCTTAAAGAATAGTTGCCTTGTTGAAAAAGACATCAAAACAAAACCAATGAGTGTTGAGAATTCATTTAACCACTTGGAGCAACGGAGTTTTAAGTGATGGGTGTGGCTTCTACCTCCACCTGGCCCATGAGGAAATTGAATACAGTATGCAGAGCAATTTGTTCATTACTTCATAGTACTTTCATACTCATCGGTGCCGAATAAGGCAGGCAAATCCCTTTTCCCATGGAGCTAATATTCTAGATGAAGACAAAGAAAAAAAAAAGTGAGCAAATAAATAACCAAGGAAATTCTCCAGAGCCCTAAACGTATGAAGACAATAAAACAACATAAGATAGAAGGTAAAGCAAGTGAAGCTAGGACTTCAAGGATAAGAAGCAGCCAACTTTAAGACAATTCGGGGGCTGAGAATCTGAGGACCAGCAAGTGCAAAGGCCTTGAGTCAGCAAGAAGCCTGGAGAGCTGAGCCCCAGAAACGGCCCAATGACAACTAAGCATAGGCATCATATGGGATTCTATTGCTGCAGAATGAGACTATTCTTAGCATCGTCTTGTGAGGGAGGAGTGGGATGAGGGAGTAAATGATAA